>NW_016811898.1:530743-560243 GCF_001698545.2 Rhinopithecus bieti
GTTGTATTTAAAACCAATCAGCTCTATAAAAGAAATAAAAAATATATATTTTATATTTAATTTTTGTATATAGACTTTGTATGCTGATAGTTTTTAAAAAGCTCTCAACATTACACATTGGCTTGTAACACCAAAACATTTATGATTTTTTCTTAAAGTTTCTTACATAAACATCTTGGCTCTCAATTTGATATCTGAATTATTTTAAGAGTTCTGATTTTATAAGGAGTTTGTGGCACATCTGTATTCCTTAGGTCTCAAATTTCATACTTTTTTTTTTTTTTGAAACAGAGTCTCACTCTGTCACCCAGGCTGGAGTGCAGTGGCACGATCTCTGTTCACTGCAAGTTCCGCCTCCCAGGTTCACGCCATTCTCCTGCCTCAGCCTCCCGAGTAGCTGGGACTACAGGCGCCCGCCACCACGCCTGGCAAATTTTTTGTATTTTTAGTAGAGACGGGGTTTCACCGTGTTAGCCAGGATCGTCTCGATCTCCTGACCTGGTGATCCACTTGCCTTAGCCTCCCAAAGTGCTGGGATTACAGGTGTGAGCCACTGCACCCGGCCTATAATTGTTTTTTAAAATATCCTCCATGTGATATTCAAAATACAGAGAGCCAGTAGGCAAATCAGGCTCAGGATATTTATGCAAATACACAGAGTTCAAAATTTGTAATTGCTAAGTAATTTCTGGTTTTCAAAGTTGTCAAATTATAGAATTTATAATAGTTATGGGTTTAACAATTACATAATTTCTTTCTTTCTTTTTTTTTTTCTTTTGAGATGGGATTTTACTATGTTGCCCAGGCTGGTCTCAAACTCCTGCCTCAGCCTCCTGAGTAGCTGGGATTACAGGCACACACCACCATGTCCAGCTGATCTGACCATAATTTTGTATGCTAGCATGGCATTTTCGACTTGTCAAATGCTTTTACACAAACTCTCTTGTGAGAAGCAGCAAATAGATTGGGGCTTAAGAGCACAGATTTGGAGTCAGACAAATCTGATTGAATCTTATGTTTCCCAGTTACTAGATGAGTGTTCCTAGGTTAGTTCCCTAAAGTGAAGCCTCTAACCCTTCTTCTGTAAAAAGTAGATGGTGGTAGACCCTACTTGAGTCAGTGATAAGTAAGAAATGACAGATACCAATTGCTCAGCATAATGTCCCATATATAACAAGAACTCAATAAAAATTTGCTATTACTTTTAACACAGCAATTTCTCTTCTTTCTTCTTCTGTTTCTACTGATACAACTAAAACTACTGGATGCATACAGCTATTCTATTATTTTCATTTTTAACAAATAAGATAACAGACATATACGAGATGTATAGCACATATAAGAGCTACTTACTTGATTGTGCTGACATAATTTATCAATTAGAATTTTATTTAGTTACAAACAATAGACATCCGCAAATAATTAGTACTGCAGTAAATCAGTTTGAATAGAACTTAAATATTAACAATAGTGAGACTCCAATCTATCAACGTGGTATATGTCTTCATTTATTTGGGTGTTTTTAATTTCTTCAAGTAATGTTTTATAGTTTTCAGTGTAGACATCTTGCATATCTTTTGTTAAATTTAATCCTATTTTATGTTTTTTGATAATATTATAAATGCCAGTAAAACATTTTTAAATTTCCAGTTGCTTATTACTAGTGTATAGAAATGCTATTGATTTTTGTATATTGACTTCGTATGCTGATAGTTTGCTCAATTTACCTGTTCCCAAAATTTGTATTTTAGGTTTCTTTGGATTTTCTTTGTATAAAATTGTAGATTGATGAATAATAAGTCTTATTTTCCTTTCTACACTTTATGTTTTTTATTTCTTTTACTTTTCTTTTTGCATATATAGAACCTCCAGTAAAATATTGAATGTAAGTGCTGAGGGTACATCCTTTCTTTGTTCTCTTAGGGAGAAAATATGTATTATTTCATCATTAAGTGTGATATTAGCCATAGTTCTCTTTTGTATGTACTCTAAAAGATGCAGTAAGTGTTACCTTCTATTTTAGTTTGCTGAGAGTTTTTCTTTCTTCTTAAAAATAATGAATGCATATTGAATTTTGCCAAATAATTTTTCTGTATCTATTAAAATGATTGACTTATTTCATGTGCACATGAAAAGAATATGTTATTTAAATATTGTATAAACTAGCTCATTTTGTTCATTTATTCCATCAGTTACTAAGAAAGGGCTTCTCTGATGGTTTCTGTTTCTCTTGCTGGCAGTTTTTCTTTCATGTATTTTGAAGCTGTCTTATTAGGCGCCTACATATTTGGGATTGTGAAAGCTTCCTGTTGGATTACTCACTTTTCATGTTAAGCGTCCCTTTTATGTCAGATAATGTTCTTGGTCTTGCCTTTTCTGATTTTAACAGAGAATACTAGTTTTCTTATGCTTTCTTTTTCACAGTGTATCTTTCCCTATTCTTTTTTTTTTTTTTTTTTTTTTTTTGAGATAGAGTCTTGCTCTGTCGCCTAGGCTGGAGTGCAGTGGTACGATCTTGGCTCACTGCAACCTCTGCCTCCTGGGTTCAAGCGATTCTCCTGCCTCAGCCACCCCAGTAGCGGGATTATAGGTGCACACCACCACACCTGGCTGATTTTTGTAGTTTTAGTAGAGACAGGGTTTCACCATATTGGCCAGGCTGGTCTTGAACTCCTCACCTCGTGATCCGCCCGCCTTGGCCTCCTGAAGTGCTGGGATTACAGGTGTGAGCCACTGTGCCTGGCCTTACTTTCCATTTTTATGTGTGTTTATACTGGAGTGGGTTTCCTTTAGAGAGCACATAGTTAGGTCTTTTTTTTTTTTTTTTTTAAATAAAATCTGACAATCTATGCCTTTTAATTGGAGTGTTAGTCTACTTATATTCAATATAACATTGATATAATTGGACCTAAGTCTACCTCATTGCTATTTATTTTCTATTTTTCTCGTATGTTCTTTGTTTTATTCTATTCCTGCCCTTTTTGGTGGTTGGGGGGGCGGCGGATGGGTAAATAGAAGATTTAAAAGATACTATTTTCTCAACTGGCTTTTTAGCTATACTGCTGGGTTTTTTGGTTTGAGGTTTTTGTTGTGTCTGTTTTAGTTTTAGTGGCTGCTCTGGGAATTACAGTATATACCCTTAATTTATGAGCGTCTTCTTAGAATCTACAATTAATCACTTCATGCAAAATGTAAGAACCTAATGGTAGTAAAATTCTATTAACTTCCTTTATTATTTGTTCTCTTGTTATGTATATTCCTTCTATGTATGTTACAACATCATAATTCAATGTTCTTATTGCTTTTAACCATTTTTAAAAGAAATCAAGAAAAAATGAATTATTTACTCCCCCACAGTACCATTTCCAGGGCTCTTAATTTCTTCCCGTAGACTTGAATTTCCACCTATTATTATTTCTATTCAGCTTAAATAACTTTCTTTAGTATTTTTGTAGTCTGGCTAGATCTGCTGGCAACAAATTTTCTCAGCTGTTCTTTATCAGAAAATATCTTAATTAACCTTGATTATTAGAAGTTATTTTCCCTGAAAATAGAATTCTGTTTGGCAAGTTTATTTTTCCAGTGCCTTAAAGATGTCGTTTTGTTATCTCATGCTTCCGTAGATCTTGGTGACAAGTCATCTGTCAATCTTACTATTGCTAGATGTGTATATCATGTCTTTTTTTTTTTTTTTTTTTTTGTTTTTTTTTTTTTTTTTTTTTGGCTTCTTTTAATGTTTTCTCTTAATTTTTGGTTTTCAGCAGCTTGTCTGTGACGTTCCTGTATATTTGATTTATTCTCCCTGGGGTTCATGAGTATATTGTGTATGGGTAGATGTTTTTCACCAAACTTAGAAAAAACTCGGTCGTCATCTGTGTGGTCTAGATAGTAGGAGAGATGAAGGGGGAAAGTAGTGAAAGAGTAAAGGGTGCTTGCCAACTTCTTTCAAGGAATTTTCTATAGAAGCGACTTCAGGACATTTCCGCTTGTGTCTGTTATTCAGAAGGTTATCACAGATGTACATCTAGTTGCATAAGAGGCTGGTCCCTGTAGACATTATTCTGTGTTGCCATGTGACCAGAAGCCTATGACCGTGGGAAGGAGAAAGATAGATATTAAGACAAAAAGTAGTTTCTGCTACACATGGCCAGGAAGGGACAGAGGCCTGACAGACCCTGGAGCACCTGCCCTCTCGTTCTTGGCCTTTCTGCTTGGTGTGGTTTAGATGTTTGTCTCCCTCAAATCTCTTGTGAAAACATAATTCCCAGTGTTGGAGGTGGGGCCTGGTGGGAGGTGTTTGGATCACAGGGATCCATCATGAGTGGCTCAGTGCCATCCCCTTGGTTCTCACTCTGAGTTCAGGTGAGAGCTGGTTGTTTACAAGGGTGTGGCACCTCTTGCTTCTCTTTCTTGCTCTTACTCTCACCATGTGATACATCAGCTTTCCATTTCACCTTCTACCACGATCGTAAACTCCTTGAGGCCCTCACTAGAAACAGATTCTGGCACCAAGCTTCCTGTACAGCCTGCAGAACTGTCAGCCAATGAAACCTCTTTTCTTTATAAATTACCCAGTCTCAGGTATTCCTCTGTAGTAATGCAAAAATGGACTACTATACTGCTATACCTCAGGTGTTGGGTGCCACAGCACAGAGTACCGGTTAGGAACTTCGACCTGAGTCTGACTGCCTGGGTTCAAATCTCAAACCTACCGTTTACTAGCTGTGTAACTTTGGGCAAGTTACTTGATCTTTCTGTGCCTATTCTCTCATCTGAAAATGGGGAAATGATAGTTCTTATCTCATAGGATTGGTGTGAGAGTTAAAGGACTTCGTATATTTAAAACCCTTGAAACAGTGCCTGGTACATACAAGTGTTTGCCATTAACAAACACAACTTCAGCAGGTTGTCCTTTCGAGCCTGTACAGAGATGTTCTCAGGGACACTCCTGCCCCCCACCTCTTCCCACGGCTGTCTGCCCCAGGACTCCACCTCTGTTCACCAGCGTCACTGCATGGCCCGGTAACTGTGTGTTTAGAGAGCAGTGTGTGAACACCTCCCAATTCCAGAAATCGCCCTTTATAGACATCCAGGGTCACGACCCTGAGGGATTCATACAAATGTGAAAATGGATTATGTTCCAAGATTGACTGACGGGCCAGCTTCCTTTCTCTAGCCACAAACTCTGAGTATACAGGCAACTTGAGATTACCCCAGAACCACCGTTTAAAGGGAAAAAATCCAATATTTATTGAGCACATGTGTCATCTTACTTGACTTCATAATAGGGCGCCAACACCATTTTGTAGGTAAGAAAGTTAGAGAAAAAATGATTAAGCCTGAGGTCACACGGGTCACATGGTAGTAAGAAGATTCAACCTTTGGTTTTCTGGCTCTGCATTCTTTGAATTATAAAACCTGTTCTTGCTTCTCTTAGGAAAGTCACTTAGAGGGTGGCTGAAGGAGATGTGAGTCATTTGCAAAAGGGTGTCATATGAACACGAAGATAACAATAGCTTAGGTGATAGAAGGAAATGGAGAATTTACTAGTTAAAGCAATAGCATCTCAAAATCGACCCAGCATTTAAGTCTGGAATTCCTTTTCTAGTGGTCATTAATAATCATGTGAGCCAGGAAAATTATCTCGTAATTGCTCTACCTCACATTCATCTCTACAAAGTGTATTCAGATATACCTTGCATTCATTTTTTTGCTTTGTCATTCTTTGTAACAGAATGGCATTTTATATCCCACTTCTTTTTTTTAGACTGAATAATATGCCAAAAGTGTATTCTCTCCTCAGTATATGCTGAGGTATGCTGGCAGACTCTGAAAATGTAAAGTATTAGTTCCATTCTCATCCTGCATTATATTTTCCCGAACTGGTAAGAAAAAGCAAAATTTTAATAATAGGAAAACACAGGATCCTTGATTCAACAGCAGTGGGCCTTTTTGATATTCAATTCAACAAACATTTATTGATCATCTCTTTAGTGAAATTTTCCACTTTCTCTTTTTAGACTGGATAATATGCCAAAAGTGTATTCTGTCCTCAGTATTTATACTAAGGCATGCTGGCAGACTCTGAAAATATTAAGTATTAGTTCCATTCACATCCTGCATTATAGTTTCTTGAATTGATAAGAAAAAGCAAAATTATATTAATGATAATAAAACACAGGATCCTTGATTCAACAGCAGTGGAACTTTTTGATATTCAATTCAACAAACATTTATTGATCATCTGTTTAGTGAAATTTTCCTGTAGTGTATGATCAATTACTCTTTCAAGTCTGTTCTGTAAAGCAAAGCAAAACAAAAAGCTTCCTCTGGCCTACATTCCCACATAGGTACAATCCTATAGCTCCTATTAATTTTATCAGTTAACTTTTGCTGCATAACAAACCACCCCCCAAATTTAGTGGTTACAATGGCAGCCACTCATTTCGCTCATAATCCTTGTACATTGCATTAGCAATTTGGGCAAGCTTAGCTGGTCACTGGCCACACTGATGGAGGTCAAGTGGTCTAGAGTGGCCTCGGCTGTGCTAGCTTCCTTTGCTCCATGCCATCTCTCATCTTGCAGGAGGCTGGCGCGGGCTTGTTCGGCAAGGGTCAGTGCCATTTTTTCACATTCTCTCTTCCACTGTTTTCAGTGACACCTTTCTCTCCTGGTTTCTCTTCTTTAAAAAAATATCTATATATAGAATATATATATATATAATTCCTGACCAGAACCTGCACCTTCTTTCTTTCTTGAAACTTAGCTAGTTGTCTATTCATCCATCCATCTGTCTGCCTGTGTGTCCATTTATCTGTCCCTGGTCAAATGCCTACCATTTTCCAAACTTCATGCTGAGCAACAGGAATAAAAACACACATAAGTTATGTTCCCTGATCTCGAGGAAATCAGAGACCAGTTATGGAGGAGGCAGACAGGGTGTGGTAGGTGCTAGGAGCGAGGGAAATCCACAGAGAGCTGCAGAACAAGAGGAGAGGTCTCTCAGTGAGACATGCTTTTGGTTTCCTCTTCTTTCTTGTGCTCATAAGTGTTATGGTTGTTCAGAGTTCCAGCCTTGAACTTTCTTCTCTCTCTGTTCATTTGCCCCAAGTGGTGTCATGTATGCCTATGAATCCAGTTCCCACCCATGTGCATATGGCTCCCAGTCCACATTCTAGTTCCTACCTCTCTCCTGAGCACAAGTTCTGTATATTTAATGACTATGGAACAACTGCAAAAGCATTTCAAATCACTTTGCACAAAGCTGAACTCATAACCCTCCCCTAGCAGCCTCCTCCTGTATATTTTCCACTGCATTTGATAACAACACTATCCACATTGTCCCCCAATCTGAAAACCTGGAAATCACATGATAATTATTGCTGCTTCTTTTTAAAACTTACAACTGAAGAATCACTGTGCCAAGTGCTTTGCATAGATTTTTGCAGTTAAGCTTCATAGGAAATGAAAATTGTTGGCATTAATATCTTTCTTTCACGAATACAAAAGCAGAAAGTCAGGGTGATTAAGTACTAGCCCAGAGCCCCACAGTTTAGTGGGCCGAGATGGTGTTAAATCCAATTCCCCTTGGTTCGAAGCTCTTTAACATTAACTCACACAGAGAAGCCACATGGACAGGGTCCATACATATGTTTTATTTGCTGGAGAAATGATTTATCAATACTTTAAAATAGACAAGGCTTGGCTGGGTGTGGTGCCTCACGCCTGTAATCCCAGCACTTTGGAAGGCTCAGGCGAGTGGATCACCTGAGGTCAGGAGTTCAAGACCAGCCTGGCCAACATGGTGAAACCCCATCTCTACTAAAATCACAAAAATTAGCCAGCCGTGGTGGCAAGCGCCTGTAGTCCCAGTTACTTGGGAGGCTGAGGCAAGAGAATGGCTTGAATCCAGAAGGTGGAGGTTGCACTGAGCCGAGATCACGCCCCTGCACTTTCAACCTGGGCTACAGAGCAAGACTCCATCTTAAATAAATAAATAAATAAATAAATAAATAAAATAATAAAATAGACAAGGCTCAAACAAGAATTTGGATTTCAAACTTTTCCTGAACATTCAGAAGATATGGAACCTGGCCCCATATTTTGAACTGGCTGCAGGTTATGGCGGCCATCTTTTTTGGAAGGGGCATGCTTTCTCCAGTTTGCCAGAGGCCCTACCAGTCCCTATTGTGTTACACCTGATCCACTCTCCGTATCAGCGTTATCTACCTGACTCCTGCTGGCATTTGCATTTTGACTCATGTTACATTGTGTCTCTGGGCTCTGTCCTCTCTTCCATTCTTCTACAGTCCAAGTGATCCCTGAATTGACAATTTTATAAAATTATAAAATCATGCTCTAATATATTTCTCATTCTTTATCTTTATTGCTACAAATTGGCCCTCACAACCTCAATTATTCGAGTAAACAACTAGTTTCGTGCTTCCGGCCTCAACCTCCTCTGATCCACTCTCCACATTGCCTATAATTAGAGATATAAATAATGAAAATAGATGGTATCCAGTAGCCTCAGAATGAAATGTAAACTCCCAAGTGTAACATGTAAGACCAGTCGTGACCTGGCCTGACCAGTGCTCTCACTATTGCTCATTTTCCACACTTCTCTTGGCCTTATTGAAATATTGGTTCTCTCCAAAGCCATGACCCTTTATGTCTCCTTGTTATTCATTTTTCTTTCTACTTGGACTATTCTGTGTGGCTTATATTACTATTTATAACTGAGTGTATTGACATAAAGCTGGAGCGATAGCCTTTCTAAAATTCACTTTTTCCTTTATTTTGACTTGATCAGTAAGCTTCTATTCTTTCACCAAGACACAAACAGGATGGAAACATAAGTCCTGGTTTTGCTTATGCATCTTTTTTTTTTTTTTTTTTTTAAGGCGGAGTCTCGCTCTGTCACCCGGACTGGAGTGCAGTGGCCAGATCTCAGCTCACTGCAAGCTCTGCCTCCCGGGTTTATGTCAATTCTCCTGCCGCAGCCTCCCGAGTAGCTGGGACTACAGGTGCCCACCACCTCGCCCGGCTAGTTTTTTGTATTTTTAGTAGAGACGGGGTTTTACCATGTTAGCCAGGATGGTCTCGATCTCCTGACCTCGTGATCCGCCCGTCTCGGCCTCCCAAAGTGCTGGGATTACAGGCTTGAGCCACCGCGCCCGGCCTGCTTATGTATCTTAACATCTTAACATCTTAACTGGGTTTTGTCAATCACTTCTCTTTCTTGGCCGCAGTGGTAAGGAGACGTGTAAGCACTTGGCCTTGGTGTCCCAGCTCTGCCGTCTACTGGCTATTTAGACTTGAAAAGGCTACTTCACATTCTCATGTCACTGTTTTCTCGTTTGTATGATAGGGCTATTATAGTTCTTACATCCTACTATAATAGTGGGGTTAAATGAAATAATTCACCTAAAAGGTTAGAACCAGGTGATGCAAATCAGCCTCCAGTGGCTGTTAGCTGTTGCTATTTTTTTTTTTTTTTTTTTTTTTTTTTTTTTGAGACAGAATCTTGTTCTGTCACCCAGCCTGTCATGCAGTGGCGCTATCTCAGCTCACTGCATCCTCCGCCTCCTGGCTTCAAGCAATTCTCCTGCCTCAGTCTCCCCAGTAGCTAGGATTACAGGCATGCGCCACCACACCTGGCTAATTTTTGTATTTTTAGTAGAGACTGGATTTCATCATGTTGGCCAGGCTGTTCTTGGACTCCTGACCTCGTGATCCACCTGCCTCAGTCTCCCAAAGTGCTGGGATTATAGGCATGAACCATCGTGCCTGGCCTGTTGCTGTTATTATTAGCATTTTTAATTCATTCATTCATCGAGCCTTGGACTGGGAACCATACTAGGAAGTCTGATATATATATTTTTTAGAATCCACAATGACTTTGTGAAGAAAATAGTTTCAGCCCTGTTTTCCAGGTACAGGCAATGGATGATGGGAGAAAGGGGGCCTTGCCATGGCCACTCAGGTTGCTGGTCTGGTGAACACAGAATCACACACAAGATCCTAATCATCGCTTCCCTGTCTCCTTATGCTCCCTGTTTGTATAAGTCTTCTCAGGCTGCTGTGACCAAGGACTATAGGCTTAAACAACAGACATCTCTTTCTAGCTTTGGAGGCTGATAAGCAGTTCATCTACTTCTAGTTCTGGAGGCTGGAAGTTCAGGATCAAGGTGCTGGCAGGGTTGATTTTTTCTGAGGCCTCTCTCCTTGCCCTGCAGAGGGTCACCCTCTTGCTTCTTCCTCACAAGGTCTTTCACTTTGTGCACAGGCATTCCCGGTGTCTTTTTCTGTGTCTTGATCTCTGCTTATAAAGACACCAGTCAGATTGCATTAGGGCCCAACCTAACAACCTCAGTTTAACTGACCCACCTCTTTAAAGGCACTATCTCTGAAGAGCTACATTCTGAGGTATTGAGAGTTAGGGCTTCAAAATATGAATTTTACTCAACCAGAGAAAGCTAATTTAAAAAATATGAATTTTTGAGGGACATAGTTAAACCCATGACACTGAGAATCCAATGCTTAATTATCAACCTCCACTGAGAACTATGTTTAATATTAACTCTTCTACTGGGTTCTAGTAGTTCTAAGTAATTTTCATGTTTATGCTCCTAACTTAGGTATAAGCTTCTTGTTCCTGATTTTTCTTACCTTTGACCCTCCCTAGATATTCTTTCCATCAAGTTCTCACCCATCTAATCTCACAGGGTTTTCAAGGACACAGTTCCTATGATCATTTCTCTTCTCTGTGTTCTCAGCTAAAAGAGTTGACAGAGTTGGCAGTTCTCAACTGTCACCTTCTGTCATCTTTAGTTCAGTTCCTCTGGAGGAACAAAAATAATCAAAATGTCCTTTTAAATTTGATTTCTGTGGCCAGGCACAGTTGCTCACGCCTGTAATCCCAGCACCTTGGGAGGCCGAGGCGGGCGGATCACGAGGTCAGGAGTTTGAGACCAGCCTGACCAACATGGTAAAACCCCATCTCAACTCAAAATACAAAAAGTAGCCGGGCGTGGTGGTGCGCTCTTGTAATCACAGCTACTCAGGAGGCTGAGGCAGGAGAATCGCTTGACCAGGAAGGCAGAGGTTGCAGTGAGCCGAGATTGCGCCATTGCACTCCAGCCTGGGTGACAAAGTGAGACTCTGTCTCAAAAAAAAATAAAAATAAAAATAAAAAAATTGATTTCCATTTCTGAGCATTAACTTTTAGAATTTTCTGATTCACCTTGAGCTGCTGTTTTTGGCAAACTGGTACCCAGCCTTGGGTATGGAATTTATTATGGACCTGAATTTCTTGAAAAGAAATCAGTGCATCCACAAGGTTAACCTAGAACCTGCAATGCTCCCCACTGGCCACCGCCCACCCCCGCCACTTTTTTTTTTTCCTCGAGTCATAAGATGCAATCTTGGGTCACTACCTAACTAAACGCAAACTGTGGATTGGCTTGGTCAATTCATTTCTCAAAATTATTCCTTCATATTGAGAAAAAAATATTGAAAGACTTTTAGTATCATGCTCGAGCAAATTAAATGGGCCTTTTAATATTTTAAGCAGCTATGCTGCATTTTCTAGGCAGATAAAAATGATTTTATTTTCTAAAATGAAAAGATTCGAGTTATAAATCCTATTTTTGAAATCATGTTAAACAGTGATGGTAACATATGATACTGTCGTATGTTGAAAAATGGTTAAGTGTCTTATTTTCAATCAGAGTAAAATGGAACATGTCTCATGACAGGTAGAATTACATTCCGCTTGAGCCTGCCAAAGAACTTTTTGGAGAATTCAAGTGTTATTAAAACGCTGAACGTATGGTGCATTTTTAGTAGGATTTCTAAGATTTAAAAGCTACCAGGAATTTTATACAATGCTGAATAGCACTGGATTTTTTCAGAAGATAATTTTATATTTTATATTTCTATACTGTACAGAGAAATGCCAAGTTGATTATGCCAGTTTATGAGTAGTGCTTCACATAATTAAATCTGGGAGTTATTTTGGTTTGTTTACATATTAAATGTGTCCTTAACAACAACAAAAATTGTCAGTATTGCTAGGAGTTCTATAAGAAGATGAGTAAATATAAACTTCAATGTAAACAAGAGAAGTGTAATAGACTATTAGAATACAAACTATATGTGAGTAAAATTATTTAACTTTTATTTCTAAAATTTGAATAATCTTTAATTTCCAAACTGCTCTTAAAGTATTGAAAAAAGTATAGTTTTTATGCAAAGCATTGTTAAATATATATACCTACATGTATGCACAGATGTAGAGACCCACACATATCCACATGTATAATTTTTTAACAAGAAATACTGAATCATATACACAGGAAACAAGATAAAAATCACCTACACAGTAACCATATTTAAAAGAAAGAGTTAACAGCCTTACATAATTTTATATGACATAAAATTTTATTTAAGTGTACAATTTATACATTGTAAAATTCATTCATTTGAAATGTACAGTTCAAAGCATTTTAGTAAATTTATAGAGTTGTGTAGCCATCACCACAATCCAACTTGAAAACATTTCCATCTGCCCCAGTGGACTCCTCATGCCCATTTGCAGTGAACCCCTCTTTCTGGCCCAGCCATAGGCAACCATTTATCTACTTTCTATATCTACAGATTTGCTTTTCCTGCACATTTCTTACAAATGGAATTATATAATATGTAGTATTTCGTGCCTAGCTTCTTTTACTTAGCATAATGCTTTTGACGTTCATTAATGTCATACCATGCGTCAGTACTCCCAGATTTAATTATGTGAAGCACTACACATAAATTGGCATAATCAACTTGGTATCTCTCTATGCAGTATAGAAATATAAAATATAAAATATAAAATTATCTTCTGAAAAAATCCAGTGCTATTCAGCATTGTATAAAATTCCTGGTAGCTTTCAAATCTTAGAAATCCTACTAAAAATGTACCATGCAATCAGTTTTTTAAAAATTGCTGAGTGGTATTTCATTGTATGGGTGGATCACTTCTGTTTCTCTGTTACAACAATCAACTTCTAAAAAAGCATATATTCAAGAAACTGTTAACAGTGGCTGCTTGTAGAGAAGGAAATGCAAGACGAAGGGACAGGGATGAAAACGAGACGTTTTCATTGTTTACTATTTGATACGGTTTTACTTTTCAAAATTCAGGATTATGTCATATCTATTAAAGTAAAATAAGAGATGTGTTCCCTGTTAATGTACACAAAATAAGAGGGGAGAGCCCTCTGCTGATCCAAATCCCATATTCCTTTAGGAAATTATCATTATTTGATTTTTGGTATCTTTATAGAGTATACACACATGTACATATACACATGTGTGCACATAAATATGTTCATGTACACATATGTATGTACTCCTAAACAGTCATTTACCTTGTATTTCAATAAATATGGAATTGTGGGGCTTAATATTCTTAAGCCTACATTACTAAAGGTGAGAAAAACAACCTATCTATCTTGTTGGGTTGTGGCATATCTGGAAGTTATGAATGAATGAATTGGTTATGAATATACAGTAGAGCAGACTCAGTTGATTAGTTATTATGTGCAAAAGTGTTTTAAGTGTTTTAAGCTCCCATGTGTTTTCTAACAGGATACTTTGGATCTGCTTGTGAAGAGAAGGTGGACCCGTGCGCCTCGTCTCCTTGCCAGAACAATGGTACCTGCTATGTGGACGGGGTACACTTTACCTGCAGCTGCAGCTCGGGCTTCACAGGGCCAACCTGTGCCCAGCTTATTGACTTCTGTGCCCTCAGCCCCTGCGCTCATGGCACGTGCCGCAGCGTGGGCACCAGCTACAAATGCCTCTGTGATCCAGGTGGGTACTGCCCCTAGACGGCCAATCTTCCTTTTCTCAATCTCAAACCGATCTCAAAAGACCATTACTTTTTCTTTTGCATCTTGGTATACTTGTAAATAAAAGTTGCATACTTACTGGTATACTTGTAAATAAGTATACTTAATGGTATACTTGTAAATAAAAGTGAATTCCACTCATTTATGACACACTTTCTTTTTAGATTTACTCTTGGCAGGGTTAAAAAAAATACCCTTTCCTCTTTTCATAATCAACTCACATTCATTGAGGAAAAAACAAGTAAAATAAAGAAGATTGAAAACAGGCTTAATCTCATCACAGGCTAAGCATTTTTAACAATTTACTGTAAGTCATTGCAGAGCTTTTACTGTATTGTGTATCTTGTACTACTGTCTGCTTAACAGAATATGTTCTTTCGTTTTAACGTGCATGAAAAGCACAGTGCAATACATTCAGAATTGTGTCGTCTATTAAAATTGTTACTTGATGCACATTATGTTACACCACTGGCTCCCTGTGTAAGAATTTAAAAACTTCACCATTTAATTTCCAAATGCCTTCTGCATTTGCATTACAGATTTTTAATTATGGAGGTTTTGATACCTAGAAGTGAGTGATTTCTAGTCAAAAATTTGTGCGTGCACAACCCACTAGTGTAGTCAGAAAGGAATGCATGGGGCAGCCCTTTCCTCTTGTTTCTATTCTGTGCATGTCTCCATCCTTACACGAGCTGGCTCTTTAGAAAGCTTCCCAGCACAATGAGTCCCCACATATCTCCCTGGCCAGTCAGTATGGCTGGCCAGTATCTGTTTTGCTTGACCCTGGCTTTGCTGGTACAATGGCCTCTGACTGGAATGCCTGCTCCCCATTACCCCACCTCACTGTACAAACTTCTACTTCTGGAGCTGACTCAGTTTCCCTTCCTCTGAGATCCAACAGTCACCTACAATATCACTTTTGTGGTCTTGGAAACAGGATATTAATTATCCTTGTATGTGTCTCTCTCCTCCTTAGGGCTGGGAGGAAGTATGTTTTATTAATAGCTTTTATATCAGCAGCAATCACACTAAGCCACTATTTAGTGAGCACTGATCTTTCTAGATTCTGACCTGGGTGCTTCACATCTCTGGTCTTTGTAGTGTCACATTTACACCAAGGTTTGAAATGCCTCTAGAGGTTCAGTCACATGCCTGCGGCTACACACCCAGGATGGGGACTGAGCCCAGATTCCAATGCAAGTGTCCCTGGTTTCGCTGCTCCAGTGCCTGGCCCAGAACTTCCAAAGGGCACGTCTCATACTCATGAATAACTTAAAAAGTTACTACTGAGAAATGCAACTTGGCACTTGAATGGTGTTGAAAAGCCTTTTTTCACATAGACTCTTAATTCCCCGATTTTCTAAGCAACTGATATTTTGCC
Source organism: Rhinopithecus bieti (assembly GCF_001698545.2). Lineage (NCBI taxonomy): Eukaryota > Metazoa > Chordata > Mammalia > Primates > Cercopithecidae > Rhinopithecus > Rhinopithecus bieti. Next base: position 546,024 of record NW_016811898.1, read on the forward strand.
AAGTGCCTCTTTCCTCTCTGCTCTGAAATTCAGAGGGAATAGGGCTGCTTCATCTGCTTTGTAACAGTGTTAGTAGTTAGGATTCTCCTGAGAAACAGGAGACAGAGAGAGAGAGGAGAGAGAGATTTATTTTAAGTAACTGGCTCATACAATTGTGTGGACTCACAAGTCCAAAATCTGTAGGGAAGCTGGCAGGCTGGAAACTCAGATGAGGTTTCTGTGTTGTGTTTTGAGCTGAATTATTTCTTCTTTGGGAAACCTCAGTCTTTGTCCTTAAGGCCCTCAACAGATGGGATGCAGCCCACCCATATTCTGGAAAGTCATTGCTTTATTCAAAGTCTGCTGATTTAAACGTTAATCTCATCTAAAACATACCTTCATAGCATCATCTAGATTAGTGTTTGAGCAAGTATCTAAGAACCGTGGCCTAGCCAAGTTGACACCCGAAATGAACTATCACAGTAACATTTTTGGATCTCGTAAACTTTCAAATGAAGTGGTTTCTCCTCTACATTTGACATGAGGATATTTTTCTTGGTTGACCCACATGCTGTGCTTCAGAGCAGGGGTGGAGATAGGATTAGCTGCCCCTCGGAGGGTCCACTTTTCTTCCATGTGGATTCGGGCTCACGTGCTGTGAGCTGGGTGTGCTGTGAGAGGAGGCAGTGTGGCGCCGGCCCTTACCTATTGGGAATGTGGATCACTGAGACAACTTGTGTTTGCAAACTAAACAAGCTGCAATTGTGCTGGAAGAACAGAGGCTTACTCACGCACAGACTCACAAACACGCTGTTCCCAGCTCTGCTCTGGATGTCGTAACACATGTGAAAATTTCCCTCAGCAGCATTCTGAACAAAAACTTCCTTAATGCTTTATTACCTGTCTCCTGAGAGTTCCATTCTCTGCGTGGAGCCCCACAAAGAGGAATCAAATATTGTAAGACCAGAAAACAACTTTATATTGTCCTCCCTTTCTCCTCTGACTTCTTTTCTTAATTATATCAAACTTTTTCTTTTTAAAAATTGTTTTGAGATGGAGTTTCGCTCTTGTTGCCCAGGCTTCAACTTCCGCCTCCTGGGTTCAAGTGATTCTCTTGCCTTAGCCTCCCAAGTAGCTGAGATTACAGGCTCCCACCACCACACCCTGCTAATTTTTGTATGTTTTCACCATGTTGTCCAGGCTGGTCTTGAACTCCTGACCTCGGGTGATCTGCCTGCCTTGGCCTCCCAAAGTGCTGGGATTACAGGCCTGAGTCACTGTGCCTGGCCCAAACTTTTTCTTATAGTTAGTTGATTTCTAAAACTTAAAATTGAAGGGAGTTAGAGATAAATAGTGTTTTTAAATAATACCAACTAGAGTTTTTCAACATGTGTGAGGCAACCAAATAGAAAATATACTGCCTGGGCCGGGCGCGGTGGCTCAAGACTGTAATCCCAGCACTTTGGGAGGCCGAGACGGGCGGATCACGAGGTCAGGAGTTCGAGATCATCCTGGCTAACACGGTGAAACCCCGTCTCTACTAAAAAATACAAAAAGCTAGCCGGACAAGGTGGCTGGTGCCTGTAGTCCCAGCTACTCGGGAGGCTGAGGCAGGAGAATGGCGTAAACCCGGGAGGCGGAGCTTGCAGTGAGCTGAGATCTGGCCACTGCACTCCAGCCTGGGTGACAGAGCGAGACTCCGTCTCAAAAAAAAAAAAGAAAATATACTGCCTGGTGTTTCTCTTTCCACACTGGGACAGGTAGCCAAGAGTGGTAGAAAGAACCTCTCTTACATCCTCGCTTACTGACTAAAACCATAGGACATTTACAGGCATCTCTGGGACTCAGTTTTCCTCTCTATTAGAAAAGAGAGGAAAGTTACGTGTAAGAGTATGAAATGAGAGGCAGGCAGCCCATTTCCTGGCATGGACTGGTGAAAGCACTTCTTTCTTTCCCTCCATGGATATTGCAGCAGCATTCTCGAGCTATGCAAGCGTGACATCGCTCCTGTTTAAGTTCCACTTTCCTTCCATCTGTTCTCTGCTAAAACATTCATGCCCACTTGGAGGGTTTGACTTGATAATTGCCTGTGGTCCAGCAGTAGCCCCTGAATAAACTTGAACAGCCTGAAGACATGTGCATTCTGTTCGTGGAATGAACATGATCCCTTCATTTGTTCAGCAGTCTCAAGGTGGAGCCTTGGAGTCCTGACAGGGCCCTCTCATTGAACCTGGGAGCTGAAACTGCCTTCAGGCGGGATGTTTCTTCAGATTGTTAGGTGACTGTGTAAAATAAAAAAGGCATCTTAACACCTGGCAAGAACTTACATTTTAAGAGGTGAACATGACAAGTCTGTGAATGTGAAATTTCTTGTCTTCATCTTTTGGAGCATGTAATTGCTTCATCACCAGTTTGCATAATGGAAGAATCTCGTGAGAGTAGGTGAAACTGGGCATCTAGCTCTGGGGCAGCAAGGCTGATCATCTTTACAGAGAGCAAGCGGGTCTCATTTCATAGAATGGCAGCAGATTAAAATCATGTCAGGTTGATAATTAATTCCCATCTGACAAAATGCCATTTTGATTACTGCAAATCAGATTTGCTGGGTGCTTTATTCTCAAACTTCGTTTGTAGCTTATCAGGCTAGGGATTTCTGATGGGATTTTAAGATTAAATAATAAAATGTCAGCACTGAGTAATAACTGAAATGTTATCTCCCAGTGACAGTGTTAAGTGATAGGCAACCCATTCTCTTAAAAATTGCAAATTGAAATCTGCTGAAGAAAGTGAGAACTTGGAGCTGCTACAAACAGGATGAGGTAGAGCTCGCTTGGGTGGGAGTGCTATTTCCCCTGCAGGTGGGAGCCACGGTATTGCTTGTGTTCTCAATACAATGATGGCCTCTGCAGATAATAGCTGTACATGACCAGTACTGGAGGGACTCCCTGACAGGAAGGTAGTTTGCACTTGAGTTATTCCTCTAAACTTGTGGAATTGAATTAACCCTGCCTTTATAGAATGTGCCTCACATATTCCTATTTAAGGAATTTAAGGGACAAGGTATTGGAGATTTTTACATAGAAATATGTTTATAATTTTTTTCTAACAAGTAAGATCTAAGATGCTCATCATTTCAACTGCAGTTGAAATCCCAGACTAGACATGGCACGGTTGCCAACCAAGTTCCTCTGCCCATTCTTCTTCACCAAAGGGCTGGTAACTCAATTAGATCATCCAAATATATAATGGGCTGTAAACCAAAGGAAATGTAGACTTTTTCCAAGTGAATTTTTTTGAAAGAAAATTATATTTGTAAGGATTTTAGATATAATTTTTTTTTTTTTTAATTTTCTACATATGCCTTACATGTGAGCTGCATTTCTGGTCTGTATGTCCCAAAAGACACAATTGACACTGCTTCCTTCTGTTAAACTCAGATGTGAAAATATCAGTAGTCTGACAATATTTGCTGGAAACAGGATCAAGGATGAGACTTGATGGTCAGTATTTTAATAGCAATTGAACAGCAATAAAGAAATAAATATACCTACAAAGATTTGAAGACATTTAGCTCACTAAGGCCCATGTACCTTTACATTTTTGGATAAGTGCAGTGGACAACTTTCATCTTTTATTAACCAGAAAACTTTATCTAGTTTACCAGGATGAAGACTTTTATTTTTTTGACAGAGTGTTGCTTTCTCGCCCAGGCTGTAGTGCAGTGGCACGATCTCAGCTCACTGCAACCTCCGCCTCCCGGGTTCACACCATTCTCCTGCCTCAGCCTCCCGAGTAGCTGGGACTACAGGCGCCTGCCGCCACACCTGGCTAATTTTTTGTATTTTTAGTAAAGATGAGGTTTCACTGTGTTAGCCAGGATGGTCTCGATCTCCTGACCTCTTGATCTGCCTGCCTTGGCCTCCCAAAGTGCTAGGATTACAGGCGTGAGCCACTGCGCCCAGCCAATGAAGACATTCTTATGTTTAATATGCTCTAGGGAGTTTCTGATCTGTGTATCACACTATTCTTGAGAGTTGTAGGTTGTATAGAATATATTACCTTTTTTCCCCAGATCCTAATCCTGTCCTTCCTTTTCTGTATTCCAAAATATGATGCCCACCCTCACCATTGGGACCCCAAATGGAATCCTGATCACCCACCTACATCTGTAGCAAGGGAGAGTTTGCTTTACTCTTCATAATCTGTGCTCTGCTTTAGAGAATGTTTCAATCTGTATACTGACATCATGATGATGCTGAGAACTGAGAAAAAGAAGAGCAGCTGCTGATGTCAGGAGCTTGCTTGGCATTTATAGGTAGACCATGAGGTTGTTAGGAGTTGGTCTGATGCTTACAGCTGGGCCGTGATGTCTTCTGTTGGACTTAAAGACATCAACAATCCCACATGATACGGATATCAGATATGACCATTCAGAGGCTATGACAGAGTCAGGCAAAACAAGACCACTTTATAATTTTGTCCAATACAAAAACAAGGTCACCCTGCAACCCACAGAATACTAAGTATCCACTTTCTCTCAGTTCTTAATGTCACGTATGTAGAGTGACAGCTTCCTCTTTACCAAATACAGCTTTGGCCTTGCTCTAGGCTTCCCCTTCTTTAGATAAGAATTGCTCCTGCTTTCTGACAGCATCCAGCATTCACTCCAGAGTGAAATCTCCCCAAATAACCTAACCAGAGTTCAAATCCTATAGTAAATCCCATCTAACACCTTCTAATTGAGGCACTCCACGATTCCCATGGCGTGCAGTCTCTGTAACTGCAATGGGTAATAAACTCAACTTGTTCAACTACAGGTGTGTCCTTTGTAGTCTTTGGTTGAAGGGCATTGACAGAACTTAATTAATTAAAATGCTTGAAGTATTGAGGATGGCAATTGATTGAATTTTTATGTGAACAATTGTTCATATAACATTCTGAACAACAGTTCGGAATTTCCAATGAGTTGGACACTGAAATATCATTTGGATTTACATGTGGGGGAAGGGCACTATAGAAGTCCTGGGTCGTGGGGAGGAGTTCAAAGAAGAATGGATCCAGCTTGCTGCAGGGTAAGATGCATTAGACGTTGTAATAGATAGTAAGGCTGAAAATGCTCATGGGGACACGTGGGGAGAATGTAGATGCTAAGCAGTTTGGATTATGAAGACTTGCAGACATTTTGCATTTTTGGGTATATAGGAACTGATATGTATTTTAGACAGATTATTCTCATAGTCTTCAGCATATATTACGGTCAAGAAGAGATGAAAAGATAGAGATCTTCTAGCAAGTACTAATAGAAGTAAAGGCTTGAACTTGTGCAGTGGGAATGAAAGGATGTGTTAAATGTTTATGTGAGGATCGGGGTTCAGTTGTCAATTGAATGCAGGGAACAAGGGTGCAAATGGAGTCAAAGGACCCCTCTGGGTAATTCAGAGAAAATGGGAAATGTGCATAAGGACCCTCTTTAGGGCTTGGGTACAGCAGGCCGAGCAAGATGGATGTGTCAGTAAATAGTTCTTACTTGGGACTGCAATGTGGGAACAAGGCTGAAACCAGGGGGAAAAAAAATATAGAGTTCCCATTGTATGAATGCTAGAGAAAGTCATGGAAGCCATCAAGATAGGAGAGGGTGAGAGTGTAAAAAGAAAGGGGGAAAAATTGGAAGAAAGTTGCAGAGTTCTTGTTTTGAGGCTGGAAGTAGTAGTGGCCACAGGAGAGGGCAGAGCACCCAACAGTGAGTTGGGAGGTCGGGAGGTTGCAGGGTGAGGGCAGGACCCTGGGAGTCAAGAGAGGGAGGAGGATGATAGGGCACTGCCCAGGGTGTGAGGAGCTGAGTCAGGCTCTGCTATATGTCCAGACACTAAGGTGCCTTTCCTAAGCATGCTTCCAAACTGCAGCCACAGTCATTCCCCATCTTCATCTTCTCTGATTATAAGTTGTGGGGGCATTGAGGTGGAATTCGTGATATTTGCCTTCTTTAGGCTTCTGACCTGAGAAATTAATACAAGGGGAGGAAGGACACTGCTATTAAACCAAGGGCACTTGCTGGTGGAGCATGAAATTTTTATGAGATTCCTGATATTACAAATCTATTCACAAGGCTGCTTTTTCACCTCACTTAAAATGGCTAATCCATATGTATGAAAGCGTTAATGAACTGGTCTTTAATTGTAAGGGATTTCTGCTCCCACCACTCCCTGACTTTCCCTCAAAATTCAAATCATTCAGAACTCATTCTTGGCTGTACTAATGTTGAAAAGGTGTGAGATTTGCTTACTAAGAACAGGAGTTAGCAGAGTCTGTGAGGACAGCAGAAATGATTTCACGTCATCTTGCCTGGAATGAAAGTTGCAAATGGCAGCTGGTAACAACATAACGTCACTAACATGCATTTCTGAGGACAGCTCTTTTTGCAGCCCTGCCAGCACAATATCAGAACATTCTCGTCAAGCTTATGGCCCTGGAGGGTGAGATGGGGACTTCCCTAACACTATTTTGTAACAAAGCCATTGACTCTTGTTTTGTTTTGTGGTTGAAAATAATTATGATCCAATCACTGTTTTCTTTCACTGTTGAGAATGTCTGCGAATCTGGATTTTAGAACTGAAATCCCGCACGCCTTGCCTTTCTTCCTTGGCTGGATGGAAAGGGGCCTGAGCTTAGCACTGAGAAGAGCTGAATTTAAGTCCCTGATTTGCCTCTGAACAGCTGTGCCATTGGCCTCTATCAGCATTACTTTTCTCTCCTTTAAAATGCAGACAAACATAACTGGCCTGTGAAGCTCAAATGAAATGATACAGATGGTCCTCCACCTTGAAATCTATAAAATGATGGAGCATTAGCACAGACATTGGATATTCCATTACTTGGGAAAGGCCATTGAGGACAATTTTACATTTGTGTTCTGATTCTTTTTATATGAGGTTCGAGGTTAGAGTTGGACTGGAGGTGAGATGAAATGGCCATAGTGGGCATTCTTGAATAATGGGTGCACATTCAACTTCTTGCAGGGTTAAGCGATTGCTTGCCTTGATGGTGGCTTTCTGTGACTCCAGTGAGAACTATTTAAGTGCCAGGTGTTGGGCAAAGCTCTTTGACTGAATTGGCTTTGTGAATCCCCCTGGTCCTTATGAAGTAGGACCATAGCTGTTGTCATTTCTCTGCCTGTGATGATACAGTCAGTTAAGGATGAAGCTACAACTTGAACCCAAGCAATTGGGACCTGCTGGAGCCTCCATTAGCTCAGAGTGAAGACCAAATGGGGTCAAAAGTAGCCTTGACTCACCAAGGGTAAATAACTGACTGAAAAATTTGTCTCCTTTTAAAAATTTGTATAAACTTATGAAGTGCAAGTATAATTTTGTTATATATATATATATGGCATAGTGGTGAAATCGGGGCTTTTAGGGTAGCCATCGCTCAAATAATGTACATCGTACCCATTAAGTATTCTAACCAGATTTTTCCACTGGTAGCTGTTAATAGCCACTTCAAATTAACATATTAAATTGGGATTTGTCAGCCACATTGATTCAGCTCTGTTGACCCAGAGAGTGACTTCATCCCATCTGGCTTTGATTAGAGTAGCGTCCATCTATGAAAACTTACTGCATTTATAATAGACTGTGTGCCAAACACCTGATGCTTATTTTCTCTTACTTGCCCCCAGTTGTAGTATTCCTATTCTTTTATTTAGGGATAAGGTAATGGAGGAAATGAGAGTTTAAACAACAGGAGGCGGAGGTGATATTTTAACCCCGATCCTCAGAAGCCTACCTGTGACATCCCAAGTTAGGTGCGAACCTGGACTCTCACTTATGTTTGAACCAATCACATGAACAAGGTTCCAGACTCCTCTGTCTCAGCACTGCTCCTGAGATGGATCTCTAAGTGGATGCCTCAAAGCTTGGCATGGAAGGTGGCCTTCATTATGGTTCAGTGGATGATACTTGACCAATAGACGTTTCTTACTTCCCAGCACAGAGGAGCACAACTCTGACTTCCAAGGGAATGAACCACATGTAGGTAGGGAGCCCCCTTCTTCTGTCTTTGCTTCATTCTGTAGAACCAGCAATCCACTGCTTTGAAATTGATGCTGAGAACTACCTGTGACTGAAGCTTATGATTTTATTTGACTTGATGCCTGCCGGATGCACCTAATTAAAGAAACTTCCTTTCCTGTGACTCAAATGAGAAATGCAGACATAACCACATGACAGTTATGCACCCTTCTGCCTAGGTAGTTTCTCTTGATTAGTGCTTCTCACTTCTGGGGTCCCCAGTGCCTACTAGCAATTTTTCTTACCACCTGATTCCCTGAAAACCTCTTGTATTGATGATTCTATGTCATGGATTCCTTTGATGTTGTTTCTTTTCACCTGGCTCTGGTGATATTATAGTCCCTGAAATGTTCTTTCCTTTTCATATTTGAATTTTGTTGTTTTTAGTTCTCTACTTTGAGATAGCTTTGATGTCCTCTTCCTTCAGTAGCGTGCCTTCCCACAAGACTGGCTTAGTGGAAATGATTTGCCACCAATGTCAATCATGGAGGACTGGAAACTCTATAACAATGTGCCATTATAGGTGATGTTTGAGATACATTGTGACTTATGCTCTTCTACTTCCTGAGTCCTAATTAGACCACCAATAAGGATATATGCTGCATGTCCTACTTTTTTCTGGACTTGTAGCCTTCAATGTGCATTTAAATTCTTTGTTGGTCTGGATTTATACAACAACTTGGGGACAATGCCCTGTAGTTCTTCCATTGGTTTTCTATCAGGCCCATTAATTTTCAGTTTGAAAGCACACTGTGAAAGTTGCTGCATTCACTGAATGCTTTTACAGAACAGAGTCAGCTTTAATGAAGATTCAGAGCTCTTAGGTTTGCCTGAAGCAGATTGATACATAACCTTTCCTTTAAATCCCAGAACATTGTCAACTCAAAGCGGGTATTGATTTTGCAAAACAGCATGTCCTTTTCCATCTCACTCACGTGCTTCTTTATGCAGTGCCTCAATGCTTTCTTTAAAATCCCATTTGAATAGCAGCCCCTGCCTTTTTATGTTTTCTATTTGTTTGGTAGATTTTTCTCCCTCCCTTTATTTTGGCTTATGGGTATCATTGTGTGTGAGATGGGTCTCTCAAAGATAGCATACCATTGGGTTTTGCTTCTTTATCCAGCCTGCTACTCTGTGCCTTTTAATTGGGGCATGTAGTCCATTTACATTCAAGGTTAGTCTTGATATGTGCAGATGTGATCCTGTCACCATGTTTTAGTTGGTTATTGTGCAGACTTGCTTGTGTGACTGCTTTATAGTATCACTGGTTTATGTACTTAAGTGTGTTCTTGTAGTGGCTGGTAATGGTCTTTCCTTTCCATATTTAGCACTTCCTTCAGGACCTCTTGTAAAGCAGGTCTGGTGGTGACAAATTCTCTTAACATTTGCTCGTTCAAAAAGCGTCTTATTTCTCCTTTGCTGATGAAGCATAGTTTGGCTGGACATGAAATTCTCGCTTAAAATTTTTTTTCTTATGAATGTTGAATACAGGTCCCTAATCTCTTCTGGCTTGTAGGGTTTCTGTTGACAGGTCTGCTGTTAGCCTGATGGAGTTCACTTTGTAGGTGACCTGCCCCTTCTGTCTAGCTGCCTTTAACATTTTTTTTTTTTTCTCATTTTTGACATTGTAGAATCTGATGACTATGTGTCTTGGGCATGGCCTTCTTGTGTAGTATTTCATAGGTATTCTCTGCATTTTCTGAATTTGAAAGACACATACATACACATATGTTCATCACAGCACTATTCAAAATAGCAAAGATACGGAATCAACCTAAATGCCCATCAAAGGTAGACTGGATTTTTTAAAAAGTGGTGCATATACACCATATAACACTGTGCAGTCATGAAAAAGCAGGGGATCATGTCTTTTGCAGTAACATGTATGGAGGCAGAGGCCATTATCCTAAACAAACATACAGAAAAAGAAAACTAAATATTTCATGTTCTCAGTTATAAGTGGGAGCTAAACTTCGAGTACATATGGACACAAAGAAGGGAACAATAGATGCTGGATCCTGCTTGAGTGGGGAGGAGGATGAGGATCAAAAAACTACTTGTTGGGTCCTATACTTATTACCTGGGTGAGAAAATAATCTGTACACCAAACCCCTGAGGAATGTAATTTACTTTTATGAAAAACCTGCATATGTATCCCTGAACCTAAAAGAAAAGTTAAAAAAAGATCACAATCAAATGTTGTTAACTTGTTATACATATGTATATCTTTTACCAAACAATTTATGTTGTGAATAAACATATTCCTCAAATCATTAAAAAATTATAATCCCACTTGGTTTTATAGGAATTGCCTAAAGGGGTCCTTAGTGGGTTGGACTGAAGTCTTAGTGAAATGTTGATGATTATGAAGATCATGTTTCAATTTTACTCTACCAGATGGTTTCTGATGCCTCAAATCAGAGTGAATGTCCTAGGTTCAATTCATTAGTAGGTGTTGCTTTTAGATTGGATAAGCCAACTAAAGTAGATCTAAACTAAGGAATATGTAGTACCTGGTGGTACTATTTTGAGAAGACTCCTCTTTATTACTCCGTAAAAATACCCTTTTTTTTTTTTTTTTTTTTTTTTTTAATAGGGTTTTTAGTACCTAAAATTTTTTTTTTAACCAGGTCTCTGATACCTAAAAGTTTATCTTTGTGGTTTTATTTATTTAAGTTAGACATTGTACCTGGCAATCAACCTTTGTGTTAGTCATTGCTGTGTAACAAAACACTCCAAGACTTAATGGCTTAAAAAAAACACTTATTGTTTGTGATTCTGTGGGTTGATAATTTGGGCAGGGTTTAGCTGGGATTTCTCTTCTCTACTCCATGTGTCCACTCATGCTTTTGTGGTCAGGTGGCAAGCCAGCTAGGGACTGCTGGGTCCTGGATGGCCCCTCTTATATGGCTGGCAGTTAGCTGGAGTGATGGGGGCAACTGGGCCACATGTCTCTCTTCATTCAGCAGACCAGTCAGGGCTTCTTCCCATGATGCAGGGTTCCGAAAGCAGTAACAGAATATGAGTCCCATATGCATGCTCTTTTTAAAGCCGCTGGCATGAGCAAGTCACAGGTTTGAGCTTATAGACTCTGTTTTTTGGTGGGAGGAGCTGCACAGAACTTGTAGCTATTTTTTTTTTCAATCTACCATAACCTTAAACCTAAATATGTGAAGAATGTGATGTGATGTGTGTGTGTGTATGTGTGCACGTGTGTGTATATATATGTAAATTATCTCTCTGTGTTTAAGCAGATTTGAGGAGAAAGAAAGTCGAAAAAGAAAAACAGTGTTTAGTCTTTGGTTGCTTGAAAAGAAATGGTGAGGCCCCTGAACTTGCCTACTCAAGTGATAAGGAATGTCTAGGAGAAAACTTCTTTACTTACCTCATAATTCCATATAGATTGAGCCTTGTTCGTGGCTTTATTTCAAAGAAGTTTCATTTTTCCCTTCAGGTTATTAATCTATATATTATCCTAGAATCTTAAGTCACCAAATAAAACACACCTCTGATTTTCACTGCTTTATCAACTCTTAAATGAACAAATGCTGTGTTTTTAGGCATCCTTAATTTAATAAAGAAAGTTAGAACGGAATTCAGAATTTACTCATGTAATTGAGTTGTGATTCTGATTTATTTACATTTTGAAATTTTCTTTGTAATCCTGTTGCATCCAGGCTGAATTTCCGCATGAAATTCTTTAGCTGAAGTCCTGACGGTCAGCTTCAGCCCTTGTGCACTTGTAGCCCTTAGGGATAATGGCCAAGTGGAAGGTGTGTGCTTCTAAAACTGTTCTTAAAGGATTATGAGAAATTTCCTTGGTGTCTAACAATATGTAGGATTTAGCATATTTACTCGAGAATGACAATGACTAATAGAAAGCTTAGAGGATAACATGATTGCATTGTGCCTGTGAATGTCCCCAGTGATGGGGGAATGAAAGTAAATACAGCCAGAAAGATAATTGTGGTCTGCATTGTGGACTCCGTATACCAAAATTTTCTGGAATAATCTCAATCACAGTATTTTGTTTTCCATCACACAAATACTTTGTTACCAAACTATGTATCTATGAGGCCACCTCTGATGTATAATTGGAAACAGCACAACTTTGTGAGATCATGGTTCCCAACTTTTGGTTTGTAAAAATTATTACCTTAGATTGTCTATGCTTTCTTTTTTTCTTTCTTTCCTTTTTAAAGTAGAGCTTTTATATTTTATTCAAAATATATTTTAATAGATAAGTAATATAAATTACCTTCAGAGCAAATTCTCGGCAAGATAATTCTTAGGAATGCAAAAAGCTAATTCACAAATGTCTAGTATATGATAGTCAATTTGTAACACATTTAATCTTTACAGAACTATAATATTATTTTGAATATTACCTACTGGTCTGTATGTTACTCAAAATCTTAATCTTAGTGCTGTATTAAATATTTTTAATGCTTTCCATTTTCTGACATTCCTTTCTGCAAAAATATTATTCCCATGGGTTAAGGAAGCTAGATCAGAGATGTGGGAAAAATTGCCCTCACGAATTTGAATTTGAACTTGTTTATACTCATTCTGCTTAGGCATGTGTGACTCCTAGTCAGACAGTGAGGAACTAGAACACGCTGTGTCACCTCTATGTCCTTGTTACTTTCCCTCATTTTGGCCTTTCTTTTGCAGTTCGTCATTTGCTGTCACTTTGGGATTCCTTTGTGTTGCTGTTTTCCCTTATGTAAACCTCGAGAGGAGGGCAGCTTCCTTTCGTCCACGTGCGGACAGATGGCTTCTAGATCATTTGACTATATGTTTCACAGTTGGTTTATTTATGTGTCCATAATTGGGCATATAAATAATGTTCTGACCATATGTTTTGCCGTTGGATTAGATACACTCTTAGGAGATGCCATGGCTATTAAATTACAAAACCGGCTTGGCACAGTGGCTCACGTCTGTAATCCCAGCACTTTGGGAGGCTGAGGTGGACGGATCACAAGGTCAGGAGTTCGAGACCAGCCTGACCAACATGGTGAAACCCCGTCTCTCCTAAAAATACAAGAATTAGCTGGGTGTGGTGGCAGACATTTGTAATCCCGGTTACTCAGGAGGCCAAGGCAGCAGCATTGCTTGAACCCAGGAGGCGGAAGTTGCAGTGACCCTAGATGGCACCGTTTCACTCCAGCCTGGGCGACAGAGTGAAACTCCATCTAAAACAAAAAAAACACAAAAACAACAACAACAAAAAACAAAACAAAACAAAAACCCGCAAAAAACCCCATGACCACACCATATACAGCATTTTCCATGGACAAACCCTACCATTTCCCAGCATTTTTGAGATCTCGTCAGAGATCGCGGGAGATGTTGTATACTTTGCTATTCTATAGCTTCGTGGCTCTCAAACTTGAGTGCTCATCAGAATCACATTGGAGGGCTTCTTAAGTCATGGAGTTCTGGGCCCTACCCTTAGAGTTACTGAATCAGTGGGTCTTGAGTGTGACCTGAGAACGTGCATTTCTAACAAGTTCCCAGGTGGTAGTGATGCTGCTGGTCTGCGGACCGCACTGAGACCCAAGTGTGATGAATGCGGATACCTTAAATGAATGTCTATTAATAACTAAGAGGTCAACTAAACCAAATTTAACCAATTGTTTGTGAAATAAGTTAAAAGGAAATAAACATTTAAAAACTCTTCTGTACTTTTATACCGTTTAAAATTTCTCTTTGTTAGTATACATACTTGTGTAAAAATAGTTATCTAGGTTTTATTTTCTCTTCAAAGCGCCATAGTAGAGCCTTAATCTTTGATTTTCCCCCCTCCCACCTATATGTTGTCTTTGCTGGCCCCAGCGTCCATCTTTGTGCATCCCATAATGAAAAACTTCTGGAATGTGAGGGTGTATGTCTACCTTTTCTTTTCTAAACTTTCTTATCATCTTCCTTACCTCAACTATAAACCAGCTATTTTATGTGTTTATAAAATGCTAGATAATCAATTGAGGGTATGAGATTATTTTATTAAAATGCTTTTCTTACTGTTTATATGTAAACACACATAGCACAATAATCTTTAACTCAAATTATAAAATATTATTTTGTCATTATACTTAGTATTTAATCTTGGTGCTTTAATCATGATATTACAAACATGTGTATTAAAAATATTTTAAATAAAAAATTACTA
>NW_016811898.1:561608-565830 GCF_001698545.2 Rhinopithecus bieti
TATATATATATATTTACTAAGTATTAAGTCACACGATCACAAGGTCGCACAATAGGCGGTCTGCAGGCTGAGGAGCAAAGAGAGCCAGTCCGAGTTCCAAAACTGAAGAACTTGGAGTCTGATGTTCGAGGGCAGGAAGCATCCAGTACGGGAGAAAGATGGAGGCTGGGAGGCGAGGTCAGAGTCTCTCTTTTCACATTTTTCTGCCTGCTTATATTCTAGTCGTGCTGGCAGCTGAGTAGATGGTGCCCACCCACATTAAGGGTGGATCTGCCTTCCCCAACCCACTAACTCAAATGTTAACCTCCTTTGGCAACACTCTCACAGACACACCTAGAATCAATACTTTGTATCCTTCAATCCAGTCAAGTCGACAGTCAGTATTAACCATCAGTTCATCAGTATTAACCATCACAGCATGGATGATATTATCCCCTTATATCACACAGCAGCGTATCTCTGTTATGGAAAATTAGAAAACATGAATATACATATTTAAATTTATGAAAGAATCCCTCAACAAAACAATTGTCAATTTTGGAAAATGTTTTTCCAGGCCTTTTAATGCATGTTTGTGTAAAACAGGCTCTGGTACAGAAAAGAACTCTTCTGTATTTATGTATGCAAAGGTTATTTGGCCCTCTGATTCCGTTCTTCTAGCAAATTCACTTTACCCAGTTTGATCAAGCATCTTCTATATTCATCAGCCTGTGTGCTAAGGAAATGAGAGGAGAACAGCTTGTTGTTAAAGAGAAATTGCAGAGTTTGGAATCAAATACTGAACAGTGAGTCGAAGTTTTACTGCCAAGTAGGAAACCAGATCCGGCCCTGAGGTTAATCTCAGGGGATGGGGCTACGAAAAGGAAAAAGGGTAGGTTTTTAAAAGCCAAACATAAACAGGCTGTTTCGTATTGGAAAAATTTAGATCTTCAAGTTCCTGGGTAGCGAAATCTGGGCTAATCAGCCAGGCACCATGTCAGTGCTGAGCTGGTGCTATTGTGCTTCTCTAGTAAGCTGACCATGTGAAACAATGGCTCAGAGTAATGGCGTCCTTCAGGCCTGTGGTGCTTAGGGCCTTTGCTGTGTCTGCAAGGTGGGCACCTATTTCAGAAGTATGGCACCCAGGTTGTCTTTTTAAATCATGTTTGCATCACAGGCCAGGTGACCACACATTACATCATGACGTGCTTATGCTAGGCATTGCGCTCGATGCTTCCCTTGTGTTACCACTTCACGTGCAGTGCCAGGCCCATGTCCCCCTAAGGGAGGGGCAGAAACCCCTCCTTTTATAAGTATCCTTTGTTGCCACAAGTGCCCATGAGTGGCCTTGATGGAAGATGTGACACACTGGCACTGAGCTCCAGCTGTATGCCTGATGGTCCAGTGATCCCCGTCTAGAAATACTCTCAATACTGAGTTACAAAAAGTACTTAATAAAAAGAAAATGGTGTCAAATACATTTTATTTTCATAAAGGAGGCAAGAATATGTATTTTACTTAGGAAGCAAGAATCCTGCTGTGTCCCATTGTCTCTCAAACTCTCACATCGTACCCCCAGCTCCCATATGCTCCGCCATCTTGGTGAGCCTCCAAGGGCAGTGCTCAAGGTCATTACGCCAGTTGGAGACATCACTCTGCAGGGGCCCACAACATTTCTAACAGGGACCTTGCTAACTGCTCAGTGTAATTCCATCACGTTCTGGACCAGTTTTTCTTTCTCTCTATTTTATCTTTTTGGGCTTTTCTCTTTCTGTGTCTCTTTCTCTGTTTCTTTTCTCTCTCTGTCTCGATACTTCTGGGTCTCTCTTTTGCTCTTCCTCTCTCCCGCTCCCATGCTCCCCTGATCCTGCTCTCTCTTTTTCTGCCCTCCCTCCACCTCTGACTTCTTGTGTCTTCTTACATGAGGTCTGTCTTTCTTAACTACAGTACAATCGAACTCCTCAGCAACTATTTCAGTGCTTGGCAATATAGTCAGATTTCAGCAAATACTCATTAAAATGAACTTTTTTTTTTTTTTTTTTTGTATCACTTCTGTTTTCTAGGAGAAGCTGTCAATTCTTTTGTTCAATTAAGGTCTACTCCTCCTGGAATATGGTTTCCTTCCATTCCATTCCCCTCCCCAGCCCCTTCCTTCTAATGAGATTCTGTTGTATTTCAAAGTTCCTAGAAGAGAAATTGGCCCGTAGAAGGGGATTCAATAAATGTCAATTCCTGCACTCCTCTGAAAGAAATTGCAGTATGTCTGGATAAAATGAGCCAGGAACCTGGGCCTTCCCTTCCACCTCTCCTTCCTTCTCACCCTTCACATTCTATTCATTAGCAGGTATTTCTATTTACTGTTTAAATGACTCGTGACATTTACGTTCCACATGGCCCTGACAGCACTCTCATCCCAGCCATGATTTCCCGAGATGATTGCAGCAGCCTCTTCACTGATTTCTCCACATTGATTCTTGCAGGTCTTATCCCAGTTCTCCGAAGGGTAGCTGGAGCAATCTCTCTGAAATGCAAATCTGATATTTTATCCCCCCACCACCCACATTAAAGATACCACCAGGCCTGATGCCTGCCTGTTTCTCTTTTCTTTTCTTTTTTTTTTTTTTTTTTTTGAGATGGAGTCTTGCTCTGTCACCCAGGCTGGAATGCAGTGATGTGATCCTGGCTCACTGCAACCTCCACCTCCTGGGTTCAAGCAATTCTCCTGCCTCAGCCTCCCAAGTAGCTGGGACTACAGGCACATGCCACCACGCCCGGCTCATTTTTGCATTTTTAGGAGAGATGAGATTTGACCATGTTGGTCAGGCTGGTCTCAAACTCCGGACCTCATGATCTGTCTGCCTTAGTCTCCCAAAGTGCTGGGATTACAGGCGTGAGCCACTGCACCCGGCCCGGTGTTCTTATTTCTTCTCTGCCGTTTGCTCTACAGTGGGCTTCAACCCATGTCCAGAACAAATCACAAGCCGTGTCCCCTCCACCATGGGTCTTTTGCACCCACAGCTTTTCCTGCCTTGAATTTTCTCATCATTCTTCTGCTCACCCCTCCCTTTTAGCTCACTCTCCCCTCTTCCAGCCAGTCTCCCTGGGCAAGGTCAGCTCTCCTGCATCTCCTCCCTCCTGGAACACCAGGCCCCTCATTGCTAATACTTCCCAGTGATGATTTTCCATTGACTTGAATGATTGATTGATGTTTTTCCCCTCATAAGCACCCCCGTAAAGGCACTATATCTGTTTTACTCACCAGATAGCCCCGGTGACTAGCACAGTGCCTGACACATAGCAGGAATTGAATAACTGTTTGTTGACTTAAAGAATGAATCGATCGGGGAGGCAAATATGAGAAACAGAGAATTACCAACCTTCCCCATGTGGCTATTAAAGCCAGAAAGCCTCTGCACTGAGGGAGAATATAAACTCATGGTGTGAACAGTGAGGATAGGATTAGAACTGGCTCTTCATCATCCATCCCTTTGGAAGCCCAGGGAAGGAGGTGGAAATTTGTAGATGGCTCAATAACATAAATAATAAGGAGGTTTTACAGTCAGAAACTTTAATTTAGCCTCTCTCTTTAGTCCTTTCAATTTAATGTTAACAAAAATCACAGCAAGTGGATGTATTGACTGATTTCGGTCTTTTGACATTTATTTTCTTTTCTGGCTGAGATGCCATGAGCAATAAAAGGATAAGAAATTAGAGATTAAAGAAATAAGTAACATCCGCAGCTACTGTCCTCCACACACCAACGAATGTTTTGCATTGACTTACACAAGTTCCTCCATGTTTACAAATATTTTCTGGCTTTATTGTATTTGTTGTGTGTGTGTGACAGAAGCATGATTACTCAGTGAAAACCTGCGCAGGTATCAATACCAGCAGGTTCATTTAAACAAGAGCATTTGAACACTTAATAGGATTAATGTGAGCCTAGATTCTTGCCTCTGTTTTTATTTCTGTTCTTTAATCGATTTCTATTATGAACTGCCAGCAACAAGAGAGGCTAAGGGAGATAGATGCACACACACACATGCACCCACACCTTTATTTCAAGTTTCCCTTGAAATAAAGCTCTACACAGCAAGATGAATGCATATTGTCCCACATTCCAGAGCACCGAAGGGCTCTCTGACCACTAGTGAGTTTAGCCAGAATTTGAAAGCTCACAATCATATTAATGTAATAGGATTATTTTCTCTGTGTCCCACTTTTTTTTTTTTTTTTTTTTTTT
>NW_016811898.1:567593-590210 GCF_001698545.2 Rhinopithecus bieti
TTTGAGACTGAGTCTTGCTCTGTCACCCAGGCTGGAGTGCAGTGGCGCGATCTTGGCTCACAGCAAGCTCTGCCTCCCGGGTTCAGGCCATTCTCCTGCCTTAGCCTCCTGAGTAGCTGGGACTACAGGTGCCCGCCACCACGCCTGGCTAATTTTTTGTATTTTTAGTAGAGATGGGGTTTCACTGTGTTAGCCAGGATGGTCTGGCCCTCCTGACCTCGTGATCTGCCTGTCGCAGCCTCCCAAAGTGCTGGGATTACAGGCGTGAGCCACTGCACCCGGCCCCCATATCTTTAACGACTATGGGTGAGGTGGAATATTTGATCTCCCAGGAACTGACCTAGCCTTGAATCAGAAAGTCGTGGGTTTTCACATTTTATCCACTGGTGCTGAAGAAGGGAAAACATCCTCTGAATTGCGACGCATCATTGAGGGAACCACTCTTCATAGCCCTGCACTCACTTCAGCCTGACTATAAAGTAAAAACAAAAGCCCCAAACACCTTAAATTTACCCTTGCCTTGAATTCAGCTGGCATGAGGGGAGTGAGCGGCATGTCCTCCCTGTGGTTGTCCTGATCACAGCACTGTGGTCTTCGAAGGTCCTGTTTGCCTGAGGCAGCAGGAAGCACGAATCGCCCTCCAGAGGTGATACTCACAGATGAGTCACTGGGAATTTGTTGCACGAAGTGTGAAGGCCATCTGGCTACAGCTAGAGTCTTACAGTTTTGGAGATTTTTGAGTGTGATGAGGGATGGGCGAGGGGAGGGAAAGTACTCCTGTGAGCAAACACAGTGTGAAGCCAGAGCCGGTGGGTCCTGGATTGATGTTTAAAGGCTCTCTTGAGACAGTATTGAGAGGGAAGACTGTGCAAGGCCATGGAAGGCCTTACCTTTTACTGGGGAGAGTAGGAATTGAGTGACTCTTGAGACCTTTGTGCAGCAAAGTGTCCTGTTCTGGAGCAGCTCAGGGTCTGTGGGGTGGAATCTGGGCTCCACTGTACCTTTGCTGAGCTGGTTAAGGCTGTAGGGCTGTGGTCTTTTCATCTGAAAAGTAGGAAGAGCACTAGCTAGAAACCAGCTTCACCACATGGCTTGAGGCTTCATAAGGGGCACAGAGAGGAGTCCCAATCCAAGGGCACAGCATTCAACAGGGTTCTCCTTAGCTCAAAAATCACCAGGCAGGGTTTCCCTTCTTACTCCCCTCTATCCCATTCACTTGCTGTGAGCCAGTCCCAGATACACCCAGGGCCTGTTTCCTTCTGTGGGATAGCAGTGCTGGCGAGAGTCACCCCATGGACTGTGTTACGTCAAACTCACAAGGGCAGAAGCCCCCCTTGGTATTGTCCAGAAATCCTTTTGCTCTAATGAATGAACTCTCACTCCTCACAATTTGAAACCCACATATCCTCAAATCTCTTCAAGTTGCTTTCGTCTTATAAAAAGGATCTAGGACAGTGGTTCTCAAAAGGGATTTTTGTCTTCCAGGGGACATATGACAATGACTGGGGACATTTTTGATCAATACAACTGGGAAGGATGGTATTATTGGAATCTAGTGTGTAGAGGTCAGGAATGCGGCTCAACATTCTACAGTGCACAGGGAAGCTCCCAGCAATTATGATCTGGTCCAAAATACCAACAATCTCGTGACTCAGAAACTCAGATTCTAGTTGTTAAGGACTAAATTAGGCCCCCCCACCCAATTCATATGTTGAAGTTGTAATCTCCGATGTCTTTGGAGATAGAGCCTTTACAAAGGTAATTAAGGTTCAATGAGATTGTAAGGGCAGGGCTGTAATACAATCGCACTGGTGTCCTTATGAGAAGCAGAAGGACACCAGGAGCACTCACATGCAGAGAAAAGGACACGTGAGGTCTCACAGAGAAGGCGGCTATCTGAAAGCCAAGGGGAGAGGCCTCAGGGGAAACCATACCTGTTGAGGCCTTGACCATGGACTTCTAGCCTCCAAAACTCTGGGAAAATAAGTTTTTGTTTAATTCACCCAGTGCTATAGTGTTTTCATGGGAGCCCTAATAAACTAACACACTAGACAATGAGTTTGGAGACAACATGCGAAAGAAGGAAGAACACACAGGATTGACTACGTGGCCTTGGGCAAATTTCTTTACTTCTCTAACTCTTAATTCCTCATCTATAAATTGGGACGAGTCATGCCCACTGCCTTGGGTTTTTATGAGAATTAAACAAATTAACACACCTAAAGCACCTGACACAAGGCAGATGCCACTAACTTGCTACCACACTGGGCGCTTCATACAGGTGGAGACCCCGTTCTTTAACTTTGTATGCAGTACCTAGGGCACCTGGAAGGTGCTGGAGCATCATAGAAACATTTTAAAAGTGCATTCAATCAATCAATGACATTTTGGGTGCTTATTCAACAATTTTACTTGTGTAGCCTTTTCCGAAACAGATATCACAGGTACAGCTGTGAACACTGCATTTGCAGACTCTTCCCTCAAGCTTATCCTGTAGTGGAGGAAGAGACATGATAATCAGTACAGAACTGCAGTAAAAATAGGATTTCAGACAGTTACAAATACTATGATGGAAATCAGCTGAGTGTCGTGATGAGTTGCTGGTGGGAAGAGCTACTGTACATAGCATTGTCAGAAAACTATCGGAGGAAGTGATTTTGTTGATGTTTTGTTTTATCGATACAGATATTCTTTATTGGAAATTTACATTCTACTAGAGCTGTTGTTCTTGTGAAGTGGTTTTCTAAAATGATGAATAACTCTTGGTACAATCTTCTCTTGGTTTATCCAGTAGTACATTCTATGAAAACTCAGTATATATATATATTATATATATATATATAATATATATATATATATATTATATATATATTAATATTTTTTTTTTTTTTTTTTTTTTTTTTTTTTTTTTGAGATGTAGTCTCACTCTGTCTCCCAGGCTAGAGTGCAGTGGCACAATCTGGGTGCACTACAACCTCTGCCTCACAGGTTCCAGTGATTCATGTGCCACAGCCTCCCAAGTAGCTGGGATTACAGGTGCCTGCCACAATGCCTGGCTACTTTTTGTATTTTTAGTAGAGATGGGTTTCACCATGTTGGTCAGGCTGGTCTTGAACTCCTGACTTCAAGTGATCCACCTGCCTCAGCCTCCAAAAAGTGCTGGGATTACAGGTGTGAGCCACTGTGACAGGCTTAAAATTCAGTATATCTTAATATGGTGCTGTACATATAAAGAAGTTAGGTTTTAGTTTGGGAAAGTTATCAACAGGGTTTTCACCTACATGAAGGTCCAGTGGAACAGTCCAAGGTTGTGAAGAATGAGGAGGCATTCCTTGTTGTGCAGGAATATCCAGGGCATTGCAATGTTTAATATCTTTGCCCCCTCCCACCCTCCTAAATTCCAGTAGAACCCTCCAATCATTGCGATGAGGATCACTCCCACCCCTAATTTCCTTAAACACCCTCTAAGGGCAAGCACAGCCACCATTAAGAGCCATGGTTTTGAGGGTGTTCAGTGACCTCCTTATCTTCTAGTCCAGTGGTCATTCTTGCTCATTAGAGTCTCTGATACTGCTAACCCACCTTCCTTGACATCCTTTCATCCTCTGGCTTCCACGACACTGCATGCCTTGGGCTTTTCTCCTCCTTTTTGCCCAATCCCTGTCCAGTGTCCTGATCTGGCTCTTTGTTCTCCACCTGCCCATCTGGTCTGACCTTGACCCCTTCTTTTTTCCCTTCCATTTTCTTCTTTAATGAAAACTTCAAAACCACTTCCAGGTGACTAATTCCCAAAGTGCTTTTTCTAAGCCATTTACACATATACTTCCAACTGCCACTTGGACCTGCCCAAGTGTGCCAAATCTAAACATGTCCAAAGTTAAACTGGTCTTCTTCTAAGCCTGTTTTTCCTCCTCTAAGCCTATTTTTCCTTTGGTGGTACCTCTTGGTGATAATGACTTCATCCACTCACTCAGCTAAACATGGCAGCCATCTCCACTGCTCCTTCTCACTCCCCCCATCTGGTTGGTTGCTGTGCCCTGTCAATCCGAAAGAAATAATGGGAACTGATTATTCTGGAGCAAATAATGCAAAGATGGGAGCAATGCTGATAAAGATCAGTGCCTTGGAAGGGGCCACTCTAATCCCACCCTTTGATCTTTTATTTTATTTAAAAAAATTCTCTGGACTAGCCTTTTTTTTTTTTTTTTCAGACCCTGGGCATACTGCCCTGAGCTAATTTGTTTGCCCGAATTAATTATCAGCAGGGGGTGACAGCCTCATTTTCACAGAAGCCCTCTCTTCTGGAAGGAGTGCCTTTGTATTCAAACCGTCCGATTGAGGCTGCTTGGCACTGAGTATAAAGGGTGTCTTGACGTTTCCATGAAGACATTTAAATGTTACCGTCTCTGAAGAAACAGTTTTAGAATATGAAAGCTTTATCTTTCTTCCCCCCAAGGAAGAAAAACATCACCAGCTTAATTATCTCTGTAAAATAACTTCCTCATTTGCTTTTCATATTGCTAGTATAAAAAGATAATGATACTGTTTTCAAAAATGGAAACAATTATAGATGATCTTGCAAAACTTGCTTGTTTGATTTTTGTCTATTTAAATACCACCTCAATTCAGAGGTCAAAGAGGCGTGCAGGGTTGTGGTTATATATTACCCTTCCATGTTGATTGTTAAAAGATCACCTAGTAGGGCAAATGCAATTGAAAACGTGCTGCTGGTGATTGTACTCCACAGTAACCTCAAAAAGGTTCTTATATTAGGAGAAGCAAAAGACACTTAACTCTTTACACATACGTGGATATATATGTATATATTTTTACCTCTCCCACTCTCTCTCTTTCCATATATATACACATATATATTTCACGTTGTATGTTTTTTACCACTATATATATATTTTATGTTGTGTATTTTTTACCCACTCTATATATGGTAGGTAAAATATAGATATAGATATAGGTATATAGATAGTGGTAAAATTATATATGTATGTAATAGTGGTTAAAATATATATATGTATTTAATAATACATACATATTTATATATGTAGTGGTAAAAAACACAGAATTAAACATACCTCCCTAACAAATGTTTAAGTATACATTACAGTATTATTTACCATACACACACTGTTTACCAGGCGATATCTAGAACTTACTCATCTTGCATAACGTCTTGCACAATTAAACAGCAGCTCTCCATTTTTCCCCTTCCACAGACCCTGGCAATCACCATCATTCTGCTTTCTGCTTCTGTCAGTTTGACTATTTTAAAAATACATCATATAGGTGGAACCATATAGTATTTGTCCTTCTGTGACTGGCTTATTTCATGTAATGTAATGTCCTGAAGGTTCATCCATATTGTAGCACATGACAAGATTTTCTTCCTTTTGAAGGCTGAATAATATTCCATTGTATTACATACCACTGTTGCTTGACCTTTTTGTCCATCCTTCTGTCGACGGACATCAAGTTGCTTCTACTTCTTGGCTATTGTGAATGATGCTGCAATGAACATGGGAGTGCTAATATCTCCTCCAGATCCTGTTTTCCATTCTTTTGGTTGAGTACCTAGCAATGGAATTGCTGGATCATGTGGTAGTTCTATTTTTTATTTTTTGAGGAACCGCTATGGCTTTTCACAGCAGCTGTACCATTTTACCTTCCTACCAACAGTGCACAAAGGTTCCAGTTTCTTCAAATCTGCCCCAACACTTGTTATTTTCTGTTTTTGTTTGTTTGTTTTGTTGTTTTCTTTTATAATGGCCATCCTAACAGGTGTGAAGTGATATCCTGTTATGATTTTAATTTGCATTTCCCTGATTATTAGGGATGTTGGTTAGTGATGTTATTTTCATATGCCTGTTGGTCATTTGTATTATTTTGTACCATACACGACTACCAACCCAAAATGGACTAAAAACTTAAACGTAAGACCTAGGAGTATGAAACTTCTGGAAGAAAACATAGGGGAAAAAACTTCATAACGTTGGCCTTGGGAATGACTTCTTGGATATGATATCCAAGGTACAGGCAACAAAAGCACAAATACAAAAGTGGTACTTCAAACTTAAAAGCTTCTAAATAACAAAGGAAACAATTAACAGCATGAAAAGGCAACCTATGGAATGGGAGAAAATATTTGCAAACAATACATTTGATAAGGAGTTAATATACAAAACTTTTGTTAAAAGAAAGAGCTTTCATTGGATCTAAATCAGGAATCAGCAAACTTGTTCTGCAAAGGGCCAGATAGTAAATGTTTAGGCTTTGCAGGCCATATAGTCTCTGTTGCAACCACTCAGTCCTTTGTTGTAGTGTGAAAACAGCCATAGACAATATGTAAATGTATGACTGTGGCTGTGTCCCAATAAAATTTTATTTGCAAAAACAGGCTGGGATAGATTTGATCCGTGGGCCATAGTTTGCTGACCCCTGGTCTAGAACAGAGTTTCTCAACCTGGCTGTATTGATATTTTTTCTGGATAGTCTTGTTGTGGGAGGCTGTCCCGGGCAGCCTCCTGTAGGACTGTAGGATGCTTAGCAGCACTCTTGACTCTACCTCCTAGATGCCAGCAGCAACCCCTCCCCGTACCTCCAGTTGTGACAATGAAAAATGTCTCCAAACATTTTCAAATGTCCTTTGGGGAACAAAATTGCTGCTAGTTGAGTACCTCTTATCTATATGATGGAAATAATCTAATAAAGGATAATAGAAATATTTCCCTAAAGTTACAAAAAGTAGGGTAACATACTGCTTTTCAGAAGAATTGAAAACTATAGTATATTTGTCTTAGGTAGGTCAAGGGCTCCTCAAAGGGACCATTATCACAACCTAAATTTGGAAAGCTTTTCAAAAACAACTGAAATGACAACATATTTGAAAAGTGCTCTGTTAATAATGCAAATATGAGCTTAACCTACTTTTATGATAGGCACAAGACACAAAACAGTTCAACATATTAGCATGTTCTAATGGGACTTCCTGAGTTTGAGAGTTGGTTGTGAGTTGGAAAGGCTAGGGACAAGCTAGTAGTTCTAATTCCTACTTTGGTAAGGGTTTATTTTTTCTGCTTATCTGAATTCAGAACGAACACGGGCAGTGTGACTTTTGAAAACACTCACATGTTTTTCATTGTTTGGACAGGGCTGGACAAAAATGGCCTGGTTTCACTGCAAATTGGCAGTAACACATGTTTTCAAAAGTTGAAAACTGCATAACCCTCATGAGTGAATCTCAAAGAATGTTGTCTTCTTGTCCTTTAGAATAAACACCTGTTTTGCAAATAGGAGGGTAAAATCCATCTTTATCAAGAAATTGTGGGTTTATTTTTTCTTCACTCACATTATGATTTATTTAGTAATTTAAACATTTAGGTACAATTTAAAATACTATAATTTATATGATCATATCTTTAAACAAGCAATAACGACAAAAATACCCTCATATTTCATCAAGAATTTCAGTTAAGCATTTTGAGCTCATTTTCTTTTCTGACTTGAAAAGGAAATACAGATATATTTTTCTAATGTGGTTCTCACACTTTTGTTTTCTTTTTTTTTTTTTTTTTTTGAGATGGAGTTTTGCTCTTGTCGCCCAGGCTAGAGTGCAGTGGTGCAATCTTGGCTCACTGCAACCTCTGCCTTCCAGGTTCAAGTGATTCTCCTGCCTCAGCCTACTGAGTAGCTGAGATTACAGGTGCCTGCCACCATGTCTGGCTAATTTTTTGTGTTTTTAGTAGAGACAGAGTTTCACTATGTTGGCCAGGCTGGTCTCAAACTCCTGAGCTCAAGGGATCCACCTGCCTCGGTATCCCAAAGTGCTGGGATTACAGGCATGAGCCACCACACCCAGCCAGGCTCTTACTCTTGAAGGAAGTTGTTTGCTCCTCCCCTGCCGTAAGTTCTGCTCACTCACTATCTCCAATGGCTGCAGCAGACACACTCAGTGACTGGATCACCCTAACACCAGCACCGTTGGATGCACTATGATGAGAATGTCAGTGGATAAATGAAATCATTTCTTTTATACTTGGGATCATGAAAAAGTGTGATAAGAACAGGCTCTTTCTTCATGGCCTTCCCCTAAATCCACCTTTCAGCTTTACCCCAAGAGATCTAGCTCCTGAAATCCCATCTGTTTGTGCCATACTTTCTAATGAATACCCCCAACTGCCTTCCTTTCTGGCTGGTCCCGAGTGGGTTGTAAATGGGATGCATTTGACAGCAGGCCTTTCTCTCTGTCCCTCAGGTTACCACGGCCTCTACTGTGAGGAGGAATATAACGAGTGTCTCTCCGCTCCATGCCTGAACGCAGCCACCTGCAGGGACCTCGTTAATGGCTATGAGTGTGTGTGCCTGGCAGAATACAAAGGTGAGAGGACGCCGGGCCTTCCTGTGCCAGAAAGGCTCTAAATGACATCATGTATTTTTCAGTGTAAATGCATAAACCTCTAATTGGACCATGAATTGTTCAGAATAAAAATCAAATGCTGAAGCTGGCATGATGAATGGGTCCAAGGAGACCAATTTGCAAGCCTCTGGTTTGAGAAACAACCCTCTCTTCTGTCCTGTTCTTCGTGGATCCTCGCTCTCTTTTTTGTTGAATGTGTAAAAGCTGAAAACAAAAGTCATATTAAGATGGATTGTCAGACATAGGTCAGAGACCATAGGTGTGAAAAATGTGGAAGAGGAAGGATGCTGCCCTATAAAGCTTCTTATGCAGAGATAGAATGCTCTGCTTTCTTGGAGAGGAGGCAGGCGGAGTCCCATGCATTGGCAAATACATTAAGCTTATTAAAAACAGGCAACATTGACAGATTGTTTCTAATGCGTGGACCCTGTTCTAACCCCTAATGTGCATAGCTCACTAAATCCCCCCAAAAACCCTATGAGGTGGACAGTAATGCTCTCCCCCTAAAAGCCTGGTCAGCATGGTCCCTAAAGCCCTTTCTCCCAGCGTCTCCATTGGCCTCTGACCACGTTTTGTGGATGGCAAGGCTTCCTGGAGCCCACATACCCTCAGACGGCCCTCTTCCAGGAAAGCCTATTTATCAGCTGTTGCACACATTTCTCTAAGCCATACCTTCAGGGCCAGGTTTAGATTTTGGAATGCTTTTGTGGGCTCTATTTATAGCCATTTCACTTAACTGCTTGCTCCTATTGCTGCTTGCTTGATGCCATCCACCTCCCTGGAGACCTTACATTGCCCTCACCGTTGCTTCTCTTTGGATGAACCTACCTTTATTAGTAACCATTTTGGCCAGTCTCATGGCCTTATAGGCTACACTGAAAACTTGATTAAGCCCCTGGATAAAAGGGCTGAAGCTGGGCCAAGTCTTGACTTTGTGTTCCACAGATCTGATGCTTCTTTTGGAGTATGATGTTCAGTTAGAACCAAACTCCACTAACATCTACCAGGACACAACAGCAGATTTGCTGGCTTCATTCTCAGGCTTCTCAGTTCTGGGTCTATCTATCTATTACCTTTCTCTCTACATATCTTCAACCTCCTTTCCCCTTCCTCCTTGCCATGTCTATAAATATTTTCATGGATTTCTTACTCTGAACAAATGAAGATTCTAGGAAGATAGCAGCTCACATTGACATTCAATATCCCTTATCCCTCCTGACTCTCTGGTAGGGATGGCTCAGTAAGGTAGATGACCTTGGATGGGGTCATGTGAAGATTTGGGGTCTCAAGAAAGGGTATGTGTGCTAGGAGACTTTGCTTACAACAAGAACAAGGGATGAGGGCTCCAGAGAGAACTGATGACTCAATGAACAGATGAGTCCAAAGAATCCTTCATCTTGTGGAGAGGAAGTACATGTTATAATTGTGCTGCATCTGACCCTAGGAGGCAGAGGGGTGTATTGATCTGATGGATACGGGCTGCCCTTTAAGGAAATTGAACAGTAGGCTGAGTTGCCCCCGACCCCGCCGCTTTTTTGTGGCCTTGAGAACACCAAACTGGGAGGCCTCTCTCTGCCTCATGCCTCAGTACACAGGACCCCAGTGGCTGCCCATCCAGCACTAAGGGGAATGTGTTATGTTGTCTGTCTCTGCCAGGATTTCCACCCTCTAGCCTGGCCAGTACAAGGAGCCCACACCAGCAACTCAGAGAGGGAGAAAAGTTTAGGGAAATAAAAACAAAAATTGCAACAACAGCTCTAAACATTCAAGAAAGGAAGTGAAAAAAGTCATGTATACTACTAAAAATTGAATTTGGTTCTGAATAAAAAGGAGGAACTAGTGCATGCGAGGATCAGAATATGAGGAAGTGGAAACCACGAGTGAAAAGACAGGAAACATGGAGAAAAGATTCGAGAGATGTGCTTCTGCCTGAGCGATGGGTGCTCCAGGAGAAGGAGCATGTGGAAATAGAAGCAGAATTCACTAACTCCTAGAAGGAGGTGTCTGTGAGGTGAAGAAAGTCTTATTTTCTAATAGAATGGGCTCACAGGGCAGCAGTTGGATTAATGAAGGAGATGATACATAATTTGAGATTTCCTGGTAAAATTTGTAACTGCAAGGATAAAGAGAAATGTTTACAAGATTCTTTGAAGGGATCACAGGTTACATACAGAAGAAAGAGAATCAAACCAGCATTGTACTGCCCCTCTCTATCATGAAGGTAAAGAATAGCAGAGCAGTGTTTCAGACTTTTAAATGAAAAGGACTAGGAGTTAAAGGGTTGTTTATAGTTGAGGGCAAAAGAAAGATATTGCCATACATTCAAGGATACAGAAAATACAGCACCCTATACCCTAAGATAAGTACCTTAATAAGCATCCCCCCAAATAGAAACTAAATCAAAACAAAGATATCCAGATAGTGGAAGATGGAGAATGGAAGGAAGAGATTTATGCCTTTAAATGCAGGCGTAAGTCTAAATAGATGATATTTATGTGATTGTGACTGGTAATATAATGGTGAAGGAAAGTCTCTTGAAAAAAGTAGATCTACATTCTGTATCAGCTGTCTTTTGCTGCATAACAAATCAGTACTCAGTACTGGCTTAAAACAACGTGCTTTTATTACCTAACAATTTCCTAGGTCCAGGTGTGGCTTAGTCAATTCCCAGCTCAGGGGCTCACAAAGGTGAAAGCCAGGTATTGACTGACTGAGCTCTCATCTGAGGCTTGAATAGTGAGAGATCAGCTTCCAAGTCCCCTTAGGTTA
Organism: Rhinopithecus bieti; assembly: GCF_001698545.2. Classification (NCBI taxonomy): domain Eukaryota; kingdom Metazoa; phylum Chordata; class Mammalia; order Primates; family Cercopithecidae; genus Rhinopithecus; species Rhinopithecus bieti. Next base: position 578,791 of record NW_016811898.1, read on the forward strand.
TTGGCAGGACTTGTATCCTTGTGGATGTAGGATTTGTGACAGCTTGCTCTTTGAAAGCCAGCAGCTATGACAGAGCCCCCACTGCTTCCAGTCTTGAACTTTCGGGAAGGCCTGGATTTTTGTGTGTGTGTGTGTGATGGAGTTTCACTCTCTTTGCCCAGGCTGGAGTGCAATGGTGTGATCTTGGCTCACTGCAACCTCTACCTCCCGGGTTCAAGCGAGTCTCCTGCCTCAGCCTCATGAGTAGCTGGGATTACAGGCACTCACCACCATGTCCGGCTAATTTTGTCTTTTTAAGAGAGACAAAGTTTCTCCATGTTGGTCAGGCTGGTCTTGAACTCCTGACCTCAGGTGATTCGCCCACCTCGGCCTCTCAAAGTGCTGGGATTACAGATGTGAGCCACTGCACCCAGCCTGGACCCTGTAAAAAGTCTCACCTGGTTAGGCCAGGCCCACCTGGGAGGAACTCAAAGTCAACTGATAGAGACCTTAATTGCATCTTCAAAACGTCTTAACTGCCATTTGCTCTTGGTTGGAAGCTCACACTCAAGGGGAAGAAATTACACAAAGGTGTAACTCACTAGGGGTCACCCTGGGCTGTGTCTTGCTCTTAAGGAAAAATTGCTATGTCTATCACTCTTGCTCTTAAGGAAAAATTTCAACAAGCATAGTGGTTTCATATTATTTAAAACAAAGCCATGTGTTGAAGGGGGTGAGGATAGGAAACATTAAAAGGCATACAAGTGTGTTAAAGATTTCACTCCTGACTGGGTGTGGTGGCTCGCACCTGTAATCCCAACACTTTGGGAAGCTGAGGTGGGCAGATCACCTGAGGTCAGGAGTTCGAGACCAGACAGTGAAACCCCGTCTGTACTAAAAATACAAAAATTAGCCAGGCGTGGTGGCAGGTGCTTGTGATCTCAACTACTTGGGAGGCTGAGGCATGAGAATTGCTCGAACCTGGGAGGTGGAGGTTGCAGTGAGCTGAGATCACGCCACTGCACTCCAGCCTGGGTGACAAACCCAATGGGCAGGTACAGTGTTTATTTAATTTTAGTATATTTATAAAGACATTTAGGTTTAGGTTTAAATAAGGCTGCTGAAAACAGGGAGGTAAACCCTAGCAATGTAGCAGTAAATGGTAGAACTTGTAAGCTAAGAGTGGTGGGGACATGGGGAGGGTAGGTAGAAGGAATTAAAGGAGAGACAGGAGGAGATAATCATGCTCTTCTGCCCAGAGGAAGAGTGAGGGGAAGTGAGAGGCCACATGATCCTGTGCTTTTCCCTCTGTGGGGGGATGGACATTCTCCCCCTTTTGGAAATATTTTTGCCAATATATATTTACATATAGTATGTCTATATACATTCAGGAAACTGTCAGATGGATGCATTTCAATTCCTAACTAGTACTTATCTGGAGTTAGAACTTGGATAGGTAGTATTTTAGGGATAAAGTTAAGCTTTAACTTTTACTTTACATATATACTTTTAAGTGGTAATTTTACTGCTTAATATTAATATTAATATTTTTTTAAACTATATATAGTTTTTATATTTTAGGAGGATATATATAACTATATATAACACTATATATATAACACACACACTATCTCTCTATATGTATATACATATCCTCCTAAAGAGAATGAGTGCAATAGGGAGTCAGCCAAATATATAGCTAAGAACATTTTGAAAAAGGAAAAAAGGCCAGGGGTGGTGGCTCACACCTGTAATCCTAGCACTTTGGGAGGCTGAGGCTGGCAGATAATGAGGTCAGGAGTTCGAGACCAGCCTGACTAATATGGTGAAACCCTGTCTCTACTAAAAATACAAAAATTAGCCAGGTGCTGTGGCACACGCCTGTAGTCCCAGCTACTCAGGAGGCTGAGGCAGGAGCATCACTTGAACCCAGGAGGCGGAGCCTGCATTGAGCTGAGATCGTGCCATTGCACTCCAGCCTGGGCAACAGAGCAAGATTCCGTCAAAGAAAAAAAAAAAAAAAGAAAAAGAAAGAGAAAAGCAATGAGGGGAACTTCTGCCAGATGTTAAAAAACCCATTATAGGCCTGGCGTGGTGGCTCACACCTGCAATCCCAGCACTTTGGGAGGCTGAGGCAGGCAGATCATGAGGTCAGGAGATTGAGACCATCCTGGGTTAGCTAACATGGTGAAACCCCGTCTCTACTAAAAACAAAACAAAACAAATTAGCCGGGCGTGGTGGTGGGCGCCTGTAGTCCCAGCTATTCGGGAGGCTGAGGCAGGAGAATGGCATGAACCCGGGAGGCGGAGCTTGCAGTGAGCTGAGATGGCGCCACTGCCCTCTAGCCTGGGCGACAGAGCGAGACTCTGTCTCAAAAAAAAGAACCAAAAAAACAAAACAAAACAAAAGAAACCATTATAATGCTACAATTATTGTTACATTCATATATTACCCCTGCAAGAATGGACAGATAACCAAAACTGAAGAATGGCCCAGAAACCATTGTCTGTAATAATAATGTATGACTCTTAAAGAGGAATTGTTAGGAATGAGAAGATAATTCTTTTTAAATAAGTGCTTCTAGAAAAACTGGACTGCTAAAGAAAAAAAAAGTTCTTGCACTTCTAAGTAAATTCCATATAAATAATAATTTTAAAAACCTCTTCTTTGAATTCTTTATGTCCCCTTCTGCTTAACGTCCCTTTCTTCCCTTTCGCTTTTTCAACCATGGCTCTTGGCCCTTGTCCATATCATTCCAGTAGAAGAGGTTTCAGGAAAATTCATGATGAAGTAATTGAAGTCATTTGGTGAAATCTATGAAGCCTCCCCTTCCACTTCTGACTCAGCCAGTGTTCCTGTCCCTTTGCCCCACTGGGCCCTGAGGTCCCTGCTGCATGTCACCTTGCTGTGTCTTCTGCAACTTCATTCCTGACCAGGTTCTCCTCTCTGCCTTCACTAAGTCTTGGTTTCCCAGACACTGTGAATGACGTGGGCCTCCAGGCCCCTTTCTCTCTCCCTCCTCTTTGCTTTCATCCACTCCTATGACTGTATCCACTGTCTCTCAGTATTTTTTTTTATATTTTCCATGACAATTATGTTTAGCCTTGTATTAAATTCTTTTTGGTTTCAGACTTTCTTCTTCCCTACACTACATGATAAGCTCTGGAAAGACAGTGACTACATAGCTTCTTTTTCATTTTAAATTCTCTACAGCTCTTACTGTGGTGGCTTGCACAGAACAAATGCTTGATGGCTACCTTTACTTGAGTTAGAACTACTGTTTAACACATGAATTAAGTAAAGGAAACCAACTTAAACATTTTGATGGAATGTAAGTCTCCACTGTAGATCACGGAATTGTTAGAAAGCACAATTCATGGAGGGCTTCTGTGTAACCCATCTTCAGACAATCCAAAACACTGCTGCATCCTTCAAAAGTAGTTCAAGGCTGGTTTATGATGCAACTTCTACGACTTTGTTTAGTGTTCATGCCTCATATTGTCAAAAGGTCAAGGAACAGCCCCATAGTGATTGATTTTTATTTCTAGAGGAGCCGATGAAATGATCAACAATATATGTATTTGAAATTTTTGGTGATAACATTTGGAAAAAAGGTTTGATATTTCATTGTGAAAATAACAATAACAAATATTTAGAAGAAAAGAGAAAATTCATAATTACTCATGTTTTTACAACATAACATGAGCCATAATAATCTGTGTTGCTTCCATTCTGTTTTAGTATCCATGTTTTACTGTTAAATAATTGAGTATACCTACAATTTTATATTGTTCTGCTCACTCATAATAGGGTATTATGCTTGATTTACATATTGCTAGGAAGTCTTACTAGTTTTATTTTAAGTGGCTTTGTAATGTTCCCATGAGGGAATACTTATCCATTGCCTTGTTCTTGCATCTGATGTGGGGCTATTACAAATATTTCTGGAATTAACATCTTTATATTTTCATACTTTCTGGATTTCTTTCAAGGGATAGAGTCTCAGAAATGAGATCACCACTGGATTATAGATTTAATTACATTGTACATTGTACCTACTTTTTTTTTTTTTTTTTTTTTTTTTTTGGCAATGTTGTCTCGCTCTGTCACCCAGGCTGCAGTGCAGCGGCACTGTCTTGGCTCACTGCAACCTCTGTCTCCCGGGTTCAAGCAGCTCTCCTGTCTCAGCCTCCTGAGTAGCTGGCATTACAGGTGTGTGCCACCATGCCTGGCTATTTTTTGCATTTTTAGTAGAGATGGGGTTTCACCATGTTGGCCAGGCTGGTCTTGAACTCCTGATCTCAAGTGATCTGCCCACGTTGGCCTCCCAAAGTGCCGGGATTACTGGCGTGAGCTACTGTGCCCGGCCTGTACCTACTTATTTATTTTTAAAGGCTACAGAAATTTCAGTGGAAAGGATGAGAACGCCTTCTTTGTTGGATAAAGTTATTTCCTTTGCTAGATTCTACTTAGCCAGGGAACAAGAATTTCTGGTTGTTTTGTGCACCTAGCCCTTTCAAGTACTGTGATAAATATAAAAAGGATAAGTCAGAGTTTCTTCCTTCTTTGGGCTATTATTTAACCAGATGAGCAGACTGAGTGACACACAGGAATAATAAGGCTAAGGTTGAGATGTCAATTTGTAATTTCTGAGATGGTTTAGAAAATGTTGAGATCTGTAAAGATTGAAGTACTGGAAAAAGTTTTCATAGAGGAACTAAGTTTGGATGAAACGAGACGATGTCTTAAAGCAAATAATAAGTGTAATAACACTTCTTTACTGGCTTAGTTTCCTGGAGATATAATGATTTTCATTTTTCAAATATTGATTGTAACTAAATTTGTTACGATAACAAAGACTTATAATTGGTGTAGTGCTTTTGAATTCTAGCTTATTTCATTTCTAAAATTAACTTCTGTAAGAACCCTGTTGGAATCAAAGTCTTTTAGAAACATTTCTTCTCCATCCCTTAATATGAAAAGTATGAATTTTTATTAGTTTTGACTGAATTACAGTTTATTTTTGCTTGAGACTAAACATCAGTTTTGTAATAGTGCGTGCTGCGTCCTCTGCCAATGGGTGATGCATGTGTCATTCCACAGACTTAGTTTGAAGTGTGGACCTGGTTTTCTCTGACAAAATAGGGTGTTTTTGAGGCAGATTTGGAGTTTGGAATCTCTCCTCTGGCAGCCTCACCTGTGTGTCAGCCAAAGTACACTGGCCGTTGCCCCTCTTGAAAGGATAGGATTCCGGTGCTGGGTCCATAATTTCTTCCACGCATTGTGATACGGCCTCTGCTCTCCAGGACTTGAGAGATTTGTGGGAGAATCAGTCAGGAGAGCAGATAAGTTATGATTTGGCACAGTGACCTCCGTGATCGTGACAGTCCCGGCATGCTCTCAAGGCACAATGGTGGAAGAATGTGGTCTGTGTTGAGAAAATCAAGATTCAGCTTTGCAGAGAGAGGGCATTTGGATTGGGAATTGAGAGATTAGTTAAATATGCGGAGATCAGGTTGGAGGAAGGGTGTGAAAGAAGGTGACTCCTCAGAGGAAACAGGATGCTCAAGACTCCATGTTTTCTGGGAATGGGAGTGGTGAGGAGGGCAGGAAGAGGGGCCTAGGGACCTCCAGAGGAGAAGGGTTTGAGTGGAGACACCTTGGCTCGTCAGTAGTGTCCATGATTGTCAGTGCTCTGTGTTTAAAGTTTTTAGCCCAGAGTTGTTCAGCTCGAATGACAAGCTGAGCAATATGACAAATATATCTTATATAGGGATTAACAAGGTTTACGATAGAGAAATGTGAGTCACCAAAGTGCTCTCCAGGGACTTTTAACACCGTCTTGCTCCTCCATGATCAGGTTTCTGTGAAGATTAGCTTTTGTCCAGTCTTGCTGCCAGGAAACTCTCAATAGACGCTTAAGGGACCAAATGTCTTACCATTTGAAAAATAAAATTAACAAGAGAAAAAAGTATTGCCTCCCCACCCTCCAAAAAAGAGCCAGCCATCCAAACAAAAACCCCAAACACCCAGAAGATTGAAATTGCTTATTATCAAGTCTATTTTGTTGAAGACTTTAAATAAAAGGTAAGACGCTTAAATATTTGGCCTAGAATTTGCTTTTCAGTCTTGTTTTTAAAATGTGGTAGTTTGTGTGCTGATATGTTAGTGATGTTAATGTATTACTAGAAACCCAGTGACAATCATTTGATTTCTTTGACTTCAGGTCTAATGGAAATGTTTTCTAGACTTCGGGCACCTCTGAACGTTGGTGGTGGCTATATGTCCCACTACAACCAAAAGACTGTTTTGTCACTTGGCTCCCATTGATCAGCCCAATGGGAACTTGCAAATATGTGAGTCTTTGTGTTGTGATAAACATTTTGAAGCAGAAAAGGCTCTTCTGCTTTTTATTCTTTCAATTGAGCCTGGTCTACTTGTGAATCAATAGGAAAGTAAAAATAGAGACTCCTGGGAGAAGAGGCCATACACACCCAAATGAGGAAGAATGACTAGATTTATGCTAGTCTCAACACTTTTGATATTTTATGTTACCATGCAACCTGGGTTAGGGATGCAGAACGTTGAGGAGGCTCGTTCAAGTCCCTGGAGACAGAGGAAACTAAGACAAGGCTGCAGGAGGCAGCAGGCACGAGGCATGAGGCAGTGGGATCTCAGGGGTGGTCTCAGAAAGGAAAGAAAGGCAAAGATCTGAAAGATGCTTCAGAAAAATACCAGGCAGAACATTGTTGATGGCTTAGCTAGAAGGAGCAAAGGATGAAAAAGAATTACAGGTCATTTATTCTAAAATTTGAGCTTTACCTGGCTCAAATAAGTCAAATAAGTCATTAGTGTGAATATAGACAGGAAGTTCCATTTCTATTTTCTTTTACTTCCTTTCCTCCTTCCTGAGCCCTACTTCTTAAGGCACTGAGAAAGAAATAAGGGAAAAGCCCAGCAAGGATGATTTCAGTGCCTGAAGGATGAGTCACTGGGTGTGGCAGTCCCTTGCACAACATGAGCTAAGTAATGAAGTGCAGAGAAAATTAAGTAAATACCATTCAGTTACTATTTGCTTTACGCATATTTTTCTTGAGGCTGTTGGGAAGTGTGAGCATATCATTATGTACATTCTTAGGCAAGATAGAATGTAATTTATCTTTTTCTCCAAGGGGTGGGGGATAGGGGAAGGGAGAGAGGGAGGAGGAGAGAGAGACACACACACACTAATCTAGTCATCCATCTTGGCATCCAGCGTAATACCAGCAGATATCCCACCTTTCAAATAGCATTAGATTTTTAAAGTTTTTAATAAAATTATAAAAGAATAGATATTTGTTAAAAAGGTGCCAATAATGTAGAAATACACAGATGTGAAAATCAAAGTAATCAAGTCTCCTAGAAGTAATCCAGTCCCACTTAAGGCATTTGCATACATACATGCACACACAGTCTTTTTTTAAAAAAAAAAAAAAATGTAAATGAGAAACTTTCTGTTTTACTTTACAGATTTTTTTTTTTAATGCCTCTTCTTTGTTAAAGGAGTGCTGAGCTCCATGGAGTTTTATTTCTGCAGTTAATTCAGGGTCACTGTCAACAGCCTACTTAGCAAACACAGACTCTGGGATGGGATTACGGGCAGGTTCAAATCTCAGCTCCTTTCCTACCAGGCTTGTGATCTTGCAATCTTTCCTCAGTTTCCTCATCTGTAAAATAGGGGAATGGGGATAATTGTCTCATAGTGTTGTTGTGAGGAATAAATTAGACATAAAGCATGCAGTAATGTCTTTGAGAATGAAGTCTAAGTATTATGCAGCTTCCCCTCTCCTCTGCAGTTCTTCAAAGTAGAACTGGGACTCACTTTAATATCTGATTCCACATCTTCACTTTCAGGTTGCTAATATTATATTTTATCAAGTTCATCTAGATATTTTCTGTTTCTTTTGGAGACTTATAAACCATTTACTATTGATTAATTTATCTTTCAGGCTTTTAACTTTCTGTTCCCCAGGCTTTAGGACACGTAGGCAGAGAAAGTACAGCTAAAAGACTATGGTGGGACTTATGGACAGTGATCGAATGTGTTACTTTCTCATAAGGCATGTTTTTACAACAGTCTAAAGTCATGAGTGGGCACATGTGTATACACTCACCCACACACACCCATGCTGGGAATCTCCCTTGCATTGTTCCAGAGTGTTCTGACTTTGCTTTTAGAGACCATGGGAGCTAGAGAGTCCTGGATGAGTCATCCTGTTTTGCTTGTTTCTCTGCAGGAATACACTGTGAATTGTACAAGGATCCCTGCGCTAACGTCAGCTGTCTGAACGGAGCCACCTGTGACAGTGATGGCCTGAATGGCACGTGCATCTGTGCACCTGGGTTTACAGGCAAGTGATTCTATGGACTGAGTTTTCAAATTTACCACGAAGTGCCCGAGATTGCAGATGTTCAAAAAACCCAAATCCCATCATGAATAAAATATTGCAAAATATAAACACCATTACAAAATCTAAGGAGGCATGGCCCGGATGAAGATCTATTTTAAAACAACCCATTGTGTGAGCCTCATTAAATGAGGCTTTTCTGAGATGGTCGTTTGGCGTCTAGACTTACAAAGACTGTCATTACTGTACATTTCCCGGGCTAGGACTATGAAACATGAGAAATGAGCCATTACATGAACACTTGAAAAAAGTGATGGGTTAATGAAAGTCAGAAGATGGAAAGAAGGAAGGGGTGTGTCTTCGGTAGATGCTGCTTTCAGCTGCCATATTTATTTTCATTGCAAGATATGAAAGTGTCAGGGGAAAGTGGGGTGGGAGGCGAGATTGGCAGGGCAGGACTGGCTTCTCCAGAAACATTGGTGGCCACTGAACACCGAGCAGGAGGAGCCACTTCTAGACTGGGGGTTCCAGCCTAACTTGGGGTCCTTCTTCAAAGTCACCCCCTCATGAGCTTCAAGGACTTTGTGAATCTCCAAAAACAGATGTGAAATGTGGTTTGTACGTGTATGTGCTGAGGGTACTCTCTCAAATGTTCATCAGATTCTTTTGGAGACTTAGAAAACATTTGTTATTGATTAATTTATCTTTCAGGCTTTTAACTTTCTATTCCCCAGGTTTTGGGACACGTAGGCAGAGAAAGTACAGATAAAATAAACTAAACTACTGGAGAGAAAATGTTCCATCTCCTGCTTTTCCAACAGAACCCAGGGATCTTGAAATGTAGAGAGTAAGACAAAGTCTATGTTTTTAGAGTTTTGCTCAACCAACAAAAGCCTAAGGGTCACTCTGGATTGCAAATTGGAAGAGGATGACATATCAAGTACCCACAGAAGAAGGTGGGCTCTGAAGCCAAAGAAAAATATATGTTATCATTGGCTGGAGAGCATCTTGCTGTGTTCACCTCTCCCCTGCTAAGCCACTGTGGCCACCTCCCAAGCCCTGGAGAATTTCACAGAGCCTGGGTCCCTAAGCCATCCCAGGGGAGCCTCATTTGTGCTCCTGGCGAAGGTGACAAAAGCCAAAGTGTAGGAAAAGCAACTTCTGATTTTCCTTCTATTTATCAGTGTCACAGCCTGTGTTTTCCTTTTGGCTTTTCTTGGGACTGAGAAGCGGGCTCACTCCAAAAATGATTCACAGATGGCTTTGTTTTGCTTATAAACACACGCAGACATTTATACTTACCAGTGGAGGCAAAAATAATATTAGGGAACCATCTTGGGTTTTTTTCCAGATATTCTTATCCCATGAGTAATAAAAGCATAGAAGAAAATTAGAAAATATACGACTATGCAAAGACTTGGAATCAACCCAAATGTCCATCTGTGACAGACTGGATTAAGAAAATGTGACACATATACACCATGGAATACTATGCAGCCATAAAAAAGGATGAGTTTGCGTCCTTTGTAGGGACATGGATGCAGCTGGAAACCATCATTCTTAGCAAACTATCACAAGAACAGAAAACCAAACACCGCATGTTCTCACTCATAGGTGGGAACTGAACAATGAGATCACTTGGACTCGGGAAGGGGAACATCACACACTGGGGCCTATCATGGGGAGGGGGGAGGAGGGAGGGATTGCATTGGGGAGTTATACATGATATAAATGATGAATTGATGGGTGCTGACGAGTTGATGGGTGCAGCACACCAACATGGCATAAGTATACATATGTAACAAACCTGCACGTTATGCACATGTACCCTAGAACTTAAAGTATAATAAAAAAAATGATTATACATCTTCACCAATGTCAAATCTTCAAAAATCCTAATTTTAATAAATTATTTGGATAAAGAGAGAAAGAAAAAAAAATCCCCTCTCCTTCCCTCCACCTCACCTGCCTCACCCCCACCTGCCACCCCACCCCTCTCCACTTCCACACTTCTCACCTGTCCTGTGTGCAGGAGAGCAGCCCTTATCAGCTTGGCTACAGTGTAAAAAGACACAGAGCAGTTGCAAGTCAGTCACCTACGCTGATGTGGCAAGACCCAGGGATGTGGATGGAGTACCAGCAGGATCTGCTACTATCAATAAAAGACATACTCTGACAGAGTTTCCTGTATTGCCCTCAGATACAGCATGTAATAGTGGGAAGAACACAAGCTTTGGAGTCACCCAGCCCTGGGTTCAAAGCCTGACTGTCACACATTAAAATTCCTATGTCAAAGTGACATGACTTCTCTGAGTTTTGCTCTTCATCTGAAAATGGAGGTATTCATACCTTCTTTAAGCACTCAAAGATGATACCTAATGTTATTATTTTGTTATTTCTGACACGCCATGAACTTCTCATGGTGCATCACTTGACACTGAAATCTCATAGACTGAAAATCAGGGCTTAGTCATAAGGAATATCAAGGCAAGAACTCAGGAAACCATGTCAGCAAAATAATTCTTCAGGAAGTTGGCTTTGAGTGTTACTTTCTCAGAGGCTGCTTCTTCTGTATGTAAAGTGCCAACCTATTTTTTGGAGCAATCGTTCTGAGGAAGGACAGAAAGGGAGCAATCTAGTAGAATTAACTTGGTTATGGAGAGATCATGCAAATCGGTCTTTAAAAATGTTCATTAGCTACACTTAGATGAGTACTCTTGGCCCATGTGAATGTCAGAGGGTTCAAACTAACAATCTTCACAGGTTCTGTATGGGTTGAATGGCATCCCCCAAACAGACATGTCATTGCTCTAATCCCCAGAGCCTATGACTGTGACCTTATTTGGACAAAGCATCTTTGCAACTGTAATTAAGTTAAAGATCTTAAGATGAGATCATCCTTGATTGACCAGATGGGTCCTCAGTCCAATGGTAAGTGTCCTTAGAAGAGACACACAGAGAAGAGACAGAGGGAGAAGAGGAGAAGGCCATCTAAAGATGGATGCAGAGATTGTAGTTATGCAGAAAATTAAAAAAAAAAAAAAAAAAAAAAA
>NW_016811898.1:590387-673973 GCF_001698545.2 Rhinopithecus bieti
AAAAAAAAAAAAAAAAAAAAAAAAAGCCTGGAAGAGGCAAGGAAGGATCCTCCCACAGAGCCTTTGGAGGGAGTGTGGCCCTGCCAACACCTTGACTTCTGAATAGCCTCCAGAACTGTGAAATAATAAATTTGCTTTCCTTTAAGCCACTAGATTTGTGGTCATCTTTCCAACAGTCCTTGTGGAAACTAGTACAGTGTCCAAGAGGAAATGAAACAATCTCCAATTCCAAGAAACTATTTGAATTCATCCAGAACCATGCAAGGAGAAAAATAAAATCATAGGAAGAAAGTTCGAGCTCATTAGAGGACACGAGGTTTAGAAACCACAGAAAACATGTCCAAAAGCATTTTTAACTCAAAAAAGCTCAGAAATTAATTTATGAGTGTTCACATGTGCAATTATCTAATCCTTTGAGAGAAACCCACAGTACATTGTGTTTACAGAGCATTTGATTAACTGCTGATGTTATTTCCACTGCATAGCAGATATTGTTGTCCAGGCCACACCATACGGGACTTACCACTCCCAGTTGCCAATATCTGCACGTATTTGCCTGGAGGTCTCCTCTGGTCACCAGAGCCTACTCTGGCTGGGCCACATGACAAGGTGATGTGCTGAGGAACAAAAGCCCCCAGGAGTATCCCTCAAGCAGTGTTGGACTGGAGTTGAGGTATACATGCCCTAGCCCCCCAACCCTGGGCTGAGATTCCCAGACAACTGGGTTCCCTGGCAGGACCCAGCCCCAGATACCCAAAACACTAAACTGCTTAATGATGGACACTTCCCATCCCATCTCCCTTTCCCCATTTCCCTACCCATGTTTCCTGGGACCACCTCCAAAACCAAGAATTTCCCCAAGCTGCTCCTTGAGGAACCCAAATTAAGATTGCTAAAGCACTAAGCTGGAAGTGACTCAAAACCAAAAAGCCTAACATAACCTTTTGTCTTCTTTAAGAATTCATTCTGAACTGTCTGCCAATTTCATTTTAACATTAGAAAATGACTGAAAATGTTAAATTGGCCTTGCTTGACTTCAACATCTGACACATTTACTCCAAGGATACACACATTGAGCTATAGAATTCCTCTGTTTTTTCGCTATTCCTCCATCAAGTGGTGAGTTCTGACTGCAGAATATGTTTTAAATCAGTCCTATACTCTCCATTTCCACTGCCAGCCCCCTAGTCCATCCCATGCCATCTCTTGCTAGACTGGTCATCACTTGCTAGACTGTCACCAAATTCTCCTGACTGGCCCATTCCTGATTCCACTCTTGACCCTTTCAATCTATTATTTGCATAGCAACTAAAGAAAATGTTTAAAAATATACATCAATTGACATCACTTCCTTCATTAAAACTTAGCTTCCCATTGCACAGAGAATGAAATCCCAAGTCCTTCTTGTGAACTAAAAGACTTCTCCCACTTCTGTTTTAACTCACTGTCCCCTTCATTCACGGTACTCCGGGAAACTTAACGTCCTCTCTGCTCCCAGAATGGATCCAGCCTGTCCAGGCCTTTGTGCTTGCTCTTCCCTCTTCCTGAATATTCTGACCTGGCTCTGTGTGTGTCTACTTCCTCCTCATCTCTCAGATCTCCTTTGCAAAAGGGCTTCCCCAATGATTTAATTTAATATCATCTTCTCATGTACCCCACATGTCATTCTCTAGCACTGTATTCTGTTTATTTCCTTCATAAGATCTACAGCAAGTTCTAATTGTTTCAGGTTTTTGTTTAGTTACTCATTCGAAAAAACATATACTCAGTCCCTATTATCCCTACTGTGGGCTAGGCCCAGACCCTTGACAGATGTGGGAGGTACACAGTAATCAAAAACAGACCCTACCTATATTAGGGAGAGAATTTAGTAAGAGAGACTGATGTTAAATAATAACGTGCAGTTTCAAAGCTGACACTGTAAGAAATGTTATGTACGGAGCCCTACGAGAAGTCAAATTAGAAAATCTTGGCCTAGTTAGGGACTGCATCCCCAAGCAAGTAAACAATGAGCTGGGGGCCTGTGCAGGCAAAGGTTAACTCAGCAGACCTGGGTTGTTCAAACCCTGCACATTTTCAGGAAAAGTCTGTCTTCAGGAATGACCCTGGGAGATGAACTCTGAGGCTTTGGGATGTCCTGCCTGATAAGAGCGTGTCTCTATGCCCAAAGCCTTGGGCAACCCGGTACCAGTTTGATCACATAGTTTATGTTAACAGTGTGATTTATGGTGAATGCCTGCTCTTGCTCTAGGAGGTTGAAGTCTGAGTAGCCAACATCAATCCTGCAGGTACTACATGCCAATGCAACTGGCCCCCAATTAAAAATTCTGGACACTCACTCAGGGGAGATTCCTGGTTGGTAGCACTTTACTCAGGCAGTCACACACTATTGCTGGAAGAATGAAGTGTGCCCATGTGATGCCACTGGAGGAGGACACCTAGAAACTTGGGCCTGTTTTTTCCCGGACTTTGCCCCAAGTGCTTTTTCCCTTTTCTGGTTTGAATCTGTATCCTTTTACTATAAGGAACTTCCACCATGAGTATTACAGCTTTTCTGAGTCCTGTGAGTTCTAGCAAATCATTCAGCCTAAGGGCAGTCTCAGGGACTCTGACACAGCACCAAAGAGAGTGTTTAAGGCAGAGAAAACAGCAGAAAACAGCAGACTCAAAAGCCCTATGACATCCCTGAGCACCTCAACATGAGAAGTGTAACAAAAGCTGGTTAGGTGGGAATGGAAGAGTAAGCAGGTGTGTGACACTAGTTGTCCATATTCTCTCTTCACTGGTGAATGGACATCTGTGATTGTTGTTCGCTGTCGGCATCACCACCACATACCATGATGCTTGGCACATCATTGATGCCCAAGAGTATCCGTTAAATAAATGAACTATAAATAAGCAAATGAGCGAATGGAATGAATGATCCTCAGCTTCATGTTACATCCTTACAGCAAGTGTAATTGTTATGGGTTATTATTCCCATGATCATCTCTGAATACTTCAAAGTTGCTGGATTACTTGGATGGTACCACTGCCTCAAGACAGTTAAAGCACTAGGGGGAAAAATGTCTCAAAACATTTCAAATCAATTGAAGTTTTTAGATAATTTCCTGAATGTATTGCAGTAATTTATAGAAAATGTGGACTTTATCTGCAGGCTAGACTGTAAATTTATGTAAATAATAAAAGCCCCTTATAACTTCTCAAACCCTTTGAGTTAAGTATACTGGTCATTAAATGTCCCCATTTTATAGATGAGAAACTACAAGGTTGACTGCTTTGTCCAAAGTCACAAGCAAATTAGTGGCAGAGCAAAGATTACAATTCTGGATTTCTAAACGCAGGTGGAACAGAACCTATTACCTTCAGGGAAAAGCAGCTTGGAGGAAAGGAAGGGAAATGGGAAATGAGGCTTCAAGCCAGAGACAGTGGATGCAAGATCAGGCTCTGATGCTTACTAGCCAAGTAGGGCACACATGGGGCACAGAGACAGTGGATGCAAGATCAGCTTGCTAGCCAAGTGGAGCACACATGGGCCACACATTAGCAAGACTCCGTGTCTTCATCTATTAAATAAGGATAATAAAATGTATCCAAAAGTACTAGTTCTTAATCTGGGGATAATGTACTTGTAAGGATCCCTGGATTCACTTCAGAACTCTTTGAAACCATAAGCAAAAGTCATGTATAAGTTTCTGTGTATATTTTACTGCTACAAGGATACATAGCTTTCATTAAATTCTCAAAATGGCCTACTGAGCCCAAAGTAGTGAAGAAACAGTCACTATCTCTTTCAGAGGTCAGTCACCAATGGGACAAGCAATGGTTGAATACAGGCCCTGGAGTGTGACTCCCTATGTTGGAATCTGGCTCAGCTATTTGCTAGTCATATGCAAAGTCCGTGACTCATCTTTATGAGGGTGAAAGAGTGCACGCCTCGTAGTCACTTTGAGGATTCAACAAGATCATGCCTGCAAAGTACACAGCATATGGTGCCATCTCAATAAATGTTATCTGCTGTCATTGTTCCCACACATTTCATCTACAATAGCATATCTAGGGGTCACTGGGAGTCATCCTTCTCCCTCACTCACATCATTCAATCCACATCAAATCTGGCTGACTTGCTACCTGAAAAACTTCTTGATTTATTCACCTCATTTTCATTGAGACTTTTACCTCATGGGATCAGGCCCTATCCCAGCAGATCTCCCTGCTTGATCACTCTGGAATCCTCTCTCCCCCCGAGTGAATTATTAGGTACTACAATGCTAATGTGACTTAAGACCTCAAGGCAGGGGTCTTCACTCTGTGCTCCAAGGAGCCTCTTCAGTGGTTGTGGAGAAGGGGCAGGAGCTCCTAACATTCTCGCTTGAACCAGAGCAAGCCCCAGCTTTGTGGATTTTGTACATTAGGCTTCCTTCCAGTTTGAAGAAAGGGTTTGCCTTAGTTTGGGTTACCGTAGCAAATTACCATCAACTGGGTAGCTTAAATAACAAACATTTCTTTCTTACAGTTCTAGAGGCTGGAAGTGCAAGATCAGGGTGTCAGCATGATCAGGTTCTGGTAAGGGCAGTCTTTCGGTTGCAGACATCCAACTTATCATTGTAAACTCACACAGTAGAAGGAGAGCAGGCTGACTCTCTGAGGACTTTTCTTATAAGGGTGCAATCTCATTAATAAGGGCTTCGTCCTCATGACCTAATCACCTCCCAAAGACCCCACCTCCTAATACCATACCATTGAGGGTTAGGATTTCAACATATGAATTTGGGTAGGACACAAACATTCAGTCCATTCCAGGGCTGCATTGCTTAAAGCAAATAACAAACAAAAAGGCAAAGAACCACACTCATACCCTTTACAAAAATGGAAGATGAGGTCCTAGGCACCATTGCCACCTGGCTCCAGGTGTGGCTTTCTTTGTCTCACTATCCTGTTTCCCTCCTCTCTGCTGATAATAGTACACTAGATGATCTGAGACTTTTCAAATGTTTTGATCTCAAGACCCCTTTCCCTTTTAAAAAAGTATTATGCCTCCTCTTGTTTTGTTTCCTATTACTGCTGAAACAAATGACCACAAACCTGTGCCTTACACAAATTTATTACTTTACAGTGTGGTGGTCAGAAGTCCAAGGCAGGTCAGTACAGCTGTATTCCTTCTGTAGGCTTGAAAGCAAGTAATGATTATATGTTCTGCTGAAGGAGGATTTCTGAGTCAGGGCTGGCAAAATCAATTTATTATTCTAAAAGTTCCTTTCCATAGAGCTATAAATGCATCATTATAATTTCCACCTTTTTACACTTTCCAGGGGTCTCACACATTTCAAACTCAGTTACTGATACTAGAGTGTCTTTTCCGTGTTGGGGCTGCTGTATTTTCTTCCCTTTCTCATTCTAGTGGTTGGAATAGCCACAATCTTATACCTCAGAACTTCTGCTGAAGTTGTGTGAGTATCTGGCGGTTGGAATCTGGGAATAACTCTGATCAATTGATCATTTCCTGTATACCTGCCATTGTGTTAGCACATCCCCTGCTCTGTTTCCTTTAGTCTTGACAGCAACACTTTGCCAAATGAATTATCATTATCCTCATTCTACCAGTGAAAGGGGGCCATGCAGAGAAGTCATGCAACTTCCCAGTCCACACAGGAAGAACATAGGTTTTGCTGACCCTAGAGAACAGAAATCCTTACCTCAGCATGGCTTACTGCCTCCAGCGACATGACCCTACTATCCCACACTCAGCACCAACATGATTTTACCATTTCAGAAACTTCTTGCCAAGAAGATGAAAATCCAAACACTGCTTTGTTTGTTTCAGGAGCTTTCTGAAAATCCATTTATCAAAACAACAGATGACTCAGCAAGCCCACATCAAGGGGATAGGCCCTTCCTCAGAATTCTCAGTGGAGCTTATGAAATAACTGCTTACTTTTCAGACTCCCTTCCAAACCTCACCTCCCTATGTGCATCATCAATCCCACACCATTATACATCAGAGTGTGTCTGTATCATTTTGGTCCCTACATTGAAAGACTCACATTAACCGGACCCCTAAAATGTTATAACCATTGCCTCTGACATAACACCTTCCCTTCTGTGAAGCTACTTAATTAAAATCTGTCAATGCAGTGAGATCCCTTACTTCAATGAACAAATGATTTGGATTTGCTTGATGAATAAGCTATCTGGAGAGTTTCTTTTAAGAGTCAACAGTCAATCCCTGGCTTCTAGTGCACCAAGTCTGTGCTACTGATGTGTTATCCCTATGCTCTTCAGGTTCCCTAAACAAGTAAGTCTTCATGGATACTTATGTCCAGTAAAACAGTGAATCGTCTATAAGTGCATCTCCAGGACTCCTGCCTCAAGGTCAATCTGGTTCTGGTCTAGCACAGGAATGTGTATCCTGGACCAATCCCAGATGTCCTCTGGTTCCCTTGTCAGTTACCATGATATGCTACAGCCAATTGATCATTTGTCTACCCTAGACAAGATCTAGAATTGTTTTGGTGGTTCCAGTTGCACAATAAACAAACCTAGCATTTAAGGGGTAGAACAGAAATGAAATTCCCAGATTTTATGTATCAGTAAGTTTTCACTGCATAACAAATATATCTCCAAATCTCTTTGTGATACAAAAATAGGCATTTCTTGCTCAGACGTTTGAGTTCAGCTAGGGTTTGGCCTAGGCATTCTGCTGTCTCATCTTAGCTCACTCATGCAGCTGGGAATCCACTGACTGTTAGGTAATCTAGACTAGCTTCAGCTGAGGCTATTGGGGTGACTCACCTCTGCTCCACAAAGCTATCATCCTCCAGCAGGTCATGATCCACATGAAAAACTGAGGGAAGACATCCAGGACCTGCTGGAGAGCACATAGAAAGAAGCTGGGGCACAGAAAGGGAAAGCAGCAAGAGTCGGGCAGAGATTGACCCCCAAGGAACTTGGAATACCATGGAAAAGGTAGGTAGGGGTGCTTCTCCACTCCCCTCACCCCTGTGACAAACTACTGACAGCCAAAATGCCAGGGAGCTCTTTTGCCTTTGCAGCCCTAAACAATGCTGTCAGTGGCAATTTTCAATCTTCCTGGGGATAGAACACCAAGTGACCAGCTTGGGCAGGTGTGCTCACACTCCCCTCAGACCCACACTGAGACAGCAGGTGCCATACTGATTGTGCATCCATGGTGGGCCACTGCCCTGCTCAGGGAACCTCAGCCCTTGTGTCACCATATCACCACAACCCGCACAAGTATATCCCAGAATATACTCTGACTTTGGCAACCACAGAGGACCAGCAGGTTCGTAAGGAGCTGTGGGACTCCTAGAGATCAAGCTATTGGCACAAGTCACCCCAGGGGATGGGGCAACACAGTGTGCCAAAATGCCCCTTGGAACAAAAGAAACATAGTTGCAGTGCTCCTCTCTGAAGGGGAAGACACCAGCGTCTGGGAATGGAAATGGAGAGGAAGTTACCTTCTGCTCCCCGCAATCACTGTTGGGAACACAGCGGAGTCTTTCCCCACTAAGGGCTGGTGCAGCCACACGTGGAGACAGTCTGCTTAATATTTTTTCATGGTGACTGCACCCCCACTGAAAGTGAGCTCATTGCTGCTCAGACTTGTACGAAGAAAGAGGCTCATCTCCCACTTCCTACACAGAGCAGCGTATCAGCAACAGACGGCAGACAAGCCACAGAGTTGTCTTGCTCTGGATTAGAAAAAGCGGCTCTACCTTGAGGCTATTTCGATGGTAGCTGCCAGAAGGACATTTTGCAGAACTCTGTTGCACAGCATTCAGGAACGAAAGGACAGTGATATAGTTTGTATATTAGTCCCAACTCAAATCTCATGTTGAATTGTAATCCCCAGTATTGGAGATGGAACTTGGTGGGAGGTGACTGGATTGTAAGAGTGGATTTCTCATGAATGGTTTAGCACCATCTGCTTGGTTCTGTCCTCATGATAGTGAGCGAGTTCTTGTGAGATCTGGCTGTTTGTAGGTGTGTGGCACCTCCCCCTCTCACACTGTTGCTCCTATTCCGGCCATGTGATGTGCATCTTCCCTTTTGCCTTCTGCCAGGAGTGGAAGCTTTCTGAGGCCTCTCCAGAAGCAGATGCTTCTATGATTCCTGTACAGCCTGCAGAACTGTGAACAAATTAAACCTCATTTCTTATAAATTACCCAGTCCCAGATATTTCTTTATAGCAGTGCAAGAACAGACTAACACAAAATGTCTATATATACTAAAGGTCACAAGCCCTGCAACAGAGGCATGATAGGAAAGTAGATCACATTCCTGTCTAACCAGGATGAGGAGCCAGTACACCCCTGAGACCTCAGTGCATCTCAACAGGAACTCCCCCCACCACCCCCCAGGGTGGATGTCTCCACTCATCCTGGGATTACCCAAGGGCAAGCAAGCTCTTACTCTTAAGCACCACCTACTGAACTAGAGATTGAACCTCACCACCAAATTATAAACCTGCTGTCCAAAGGACATATGCTAGTGCATAAGATAAGCTTCTTAGACACTCCCAGTCCCACAGTAGATAGTGTGTTGGCTCATTTGCCCAGTGCATTTCTATAACAAGCAGCATTTAAGAAAGCCACTGCCCTAAAGCTGTCCATAACCAAGGAACATATACAGAGTGTTGGGTCCCAAAAACACCCAGAAATAAATTAAAATGATCATATACAACATACACCACAGTTGTACCCTCAAGGGAAAAAAGATTTAAAAATTTAAAAGTCCCATCTAAATGACAGCAAACTCAAAAATAAGAAGTGACAGCCCATTCATATGAGAAACAAACAGCATAAGAACTCTAGCAGTACCAAAAAAAAAAAAAAAAAGTGTTTTCGCACCTCCAAAGGATCACACTAACTATTTAGCAATGGGCCCTAACTGAAATGACAATTCTGAAATGATAAAGAATTTGAAATATGAATAGTAAGGAGCTCAATGAGATCCAAGAGAAAGTTGAAAACCAAAACCAATAAACCAGGTAAACAATTCAGGATATGAAAAACAAGATAGATAGATAGATAGATAGATAGATAGATAGATAGATAGATTGATTGATTGATTTTAAACTCACACAGAACTTCTGGAAGTGAAAACCTCACTAACGGAATTTCAAAATACAGTTGAAAACTTTAACAACAGACTAGACCAAGAAGAAGAAAGAATTTCAGAGCTTGAAGAATGGTCCTTCAAATTAACCCAGTCAGACAAAAATAAAGATAAAAGAATTTTCAAAAATGAACAGTCTTTTAGATACTTAGGATTACTTAAAGCAACCAAATCTACGACATATAGGCATTACTGAGAAAGAAGAAGAAAAAGTAAGCAATTTGGAAAACACATTTGAGGGAGTAATTTAGGACAATTTTCTTGATCTTGCTAGAAATGTAGACATCCAGATATAAGGAACTCAGAGAATACCTGGAAGATACTATACAAAAAAAATCAACAAGGTGTATAGTTGTCAGACTATCCAAGGTCAGCACTAAAGAAAATATCTTAAAAGCAGCTAGAAAGAAGTGTCAAATCACCTATAAAGGACATCCCATCATGCTAACAGCAGACATCTCAGCAGAAGGTTTACAAACAAGAAGAGATTATTTTTAGCCTTTTAAAGAAGAAAACAAAAAATGCCAGCCAAGAATTTTATATCCTGCCAAACTTAGCTTCATGAATGAAGGACAGATAGTCTTTCCCCAGCAAGCAAACACTAAAGGAATTCATCACCACTAGACCAACTACAAGAAATGCTCAAAGAAGGTCTAAACATGAAAACAAAAGGAAGATACTCATAAAAGCACACATAAGTACAACGTTCATAGATCTTATAAAGCAATTACAAAACTGAGACTACATTATGAGAGGAAAAAAACCTCACATATCAATATTAACCTCAAATATGAATGACCTAAATGCTTTACTTAAAATATATAGTAGATTTTTCTAATCCAGAGCAAGACAACTCTGTGTCTTGGTAAATTTGTTTTTAAAAATGAGCACTCACCCTCTGTCTACAAGAGACCCACTTACTAGGTAAAGACATCCACAGGCTTAAAGTAAAGGGATAGAAAAAGCTGTATCACACAAATGAAAAACAAAAAAGAGCTGGAGTTGATGTTCTTAGATAAAACATACCAACCAACAACAAAAACAAAGAAGGACATTATATAATAATAAGGGACTCAATTCAACAAGTTTTAACTATCCTAAATATATACACACCCAACACTGGAGCACCCAAATTTATAAAACAAATACTACTAGACCTAGTAAAAAGGGATAAATAGTCACACAAAAATAGTGGGAGACTTCAGCACCCCACCGACAGCACCAGATCATCAATACAGAAAATCAGCAAACTCTGGACTTAAACTATACTCTTGACCAGATGACCTAATATATGTATATCTATAAAACATTCCACTGAACGACTGCAGAATATATATTTTTCTCAACTTTGCATGAAACATTCTCTACAATTGATCATATGCTTGACCATAAAGCAAGTCTCAATACATTCAAAAAATTCAAGATTATATCAAATATCTTGTCAAACCACAGCGGAATAAAATTAGAAATTGATACCAACAGAAAATCTCCAAACCACACAAGTACATGGAAACTAGAAATTCGTTCCTGAGTGACTTCTGGGTAAACAATATTATCAAGGCAGAATTTTAAAAATATTTTTGAAGTAAATGAAAATAGAGTCACAACACACAAAAACCTCTGGGATAAAGCAAAAGCAGTGTTAAGAGGAAAGTTTATAGCATTAAATGCCTACATCAAAAAGATAGAAAGATCTCAAATTAACAACCTAATATTGCACCTAAAGGAACTAGAGAAATAAGAACAAACCAAACCCAAAGCTAGCAGAAGAAAAGAAATGAACAAACGCCAAAGCAGAACTAAATAAAATACAAAGGATCAACAAAATGAAAAGTTGGTTCTTTGAAAGGATTAACAAAATTGATAGAACACTGTCTAGATTAACCAAAAAAAGGAGAGAGAGAGAGATAATTTTAAAAAACACAATCATAGATGATAAAGGTGACATTACAACTAATACCACAGAAATGCAAAATATCATTAGAGACTACTATGAACATCTCTAAGCACACAAAGTAGAAAAACTAGAGAAACTGGATAATTTCTGGAAACATACAACCTCCCAGAATTGAACCAGGAAAAATGGAAATCCTGAACAGACCAATAATGAGTAATGAAATTGCATCAGTAATTTAAAAATCTACCAATAAAAAAATTAGGACCAGACAAATTCACAACTGAATTTTATCAGACATACTAAGCGCTGGTACCAATCTTACTGAAACTATTCCAAAAAATCAAGGAAGACGAATTCCTCCCAAACTCACTCTACGAAATCCATATCATCCTGATACCAAAATCTGGCAAGGACACAACCAAAAAAGAAAACTACAGGCAAATATCCCTGATAAACATAGATCCAGAGATCTTAACAAAATACTAGCAAACTGAATCCAATAACACATCAAAAAGATAATCTATTACAATCAAATAGATTTTATTCCAGGGATGCAAGGATGATTTAACATACACAAATCAATAAATGTGACTTACTACATAAACAGAATTTAAAACAAAAACCATATGATTATCTTAATAAATGAAGAAAAAAGCATTTGATAAAATTCAACATCCATTCATGATGAAAACCCTCAAAAAACTAGGCATTGAAGGGATATACCTCAAAATAATAAGAGCCATATATGACAAACCTACAGCAAACATCATACTGAATGGGTAAAAGCTGGAAGCATTCCCTGTAAGAACTGGAACAAGACAAGAATGTCCACTCTCTCCACTCCTCTTCAACACACTACTGGAAGTCTCAGCCAGAACAATCAGGCAGGAGAAAGAAATAAAATGCATCCAAATTGGAAAAGAGGAAGTAAAATTATCTATGTTCACTGATGACATGATCTTACCCCTAGAAAAGCCACAAGTGTCCTCCAAAATACTCCTAGACTTGATAAACAAGTTCAGTGAAGTTTCAGTATATAAAATGAACATACAAAAATCAGTTGCATTTCTATATATCAGCAACATTCAGGAAGAGAACTAAAGCAAGAACTCAATCCCATTTATAATAGCCACATACAAAAAATACCTAGGAATATATTTAAACAAAGAAGTAAAAGACTTCTACAAGAAGAATGACAAAACACTGACAAAAGAAATTGTAGATGACACAAACAAACAAAAAAAATCCCATGCTCATGTATTGGAAGAGTCAATATCATTAAAAATAACCATACTGCCTAAAGCAATATACCAAATCAATGCATCCTATCAAATTACCAACATTATTTTTCACAGAATTAGAAAAAAACAGTTCTATGATTCAGACGAACCAAAAAACAGCCCAAATAGCCAATGCAATCCTAAGCAAAAGAACAAAGCTAGCATCATATTACCAGAGTTCAAACTATACTACAAGGCTATAGTAACCAAAACAGCATGGTACTGGTGCAAAAATGGACCAATGGAACAGAATAGAGAACCTAGAAATAAAACCACATACCTACAACCAACTAATTTTCAACAAAGTCGGCAAAAATAAACAATGTGGAAAGGACACCACCCTATTCAATAAACAATGCTGGGAAAACTGTCTAGCCATTTGCAAAAGAGTGAAACTAGATTCCTATCTCTCACCACATACAAAAATTAACTCAGTATGGATTAAGGAATTAATATAATACCTGAAACTATAAAAACCCTAGAAGAAAACCTAGGAAAAACTCTTCTGGCCATTGGTCAGCATTTAAAATGTAAGTGCAGCTGCTTTACAGAGGAATGCTGCCTCTAGGATGCGGAGCCTCACCTTTATCAGGCTGAGCTGGGGTGACTCTGGGCAGAGGGCAAAAGCTGCTGCTCCACCCCTGAATGCAGCCCTCTGGCCAAATAATTTTTGACTAAGACCTCAAAAGCACATACAACAAAACAAAAATACATGAATGGGACCTAAATGAGCTTCAGCACAGCTGAAGAAACAATCAACAGAGTAAACAGACAATCTACAGAATGGGAGACAATATTTGCAAACTATATATTCAACAAAGGACTAATATTCTGAATTTATACGGGACTCAAACAAATCAACAAGAAAAAAAAAACCTCATTAAACAGTAGGCAAAGGACATGAACAGACACTTCTCTAAAAAAGACATGCAAGAGGCCTTGTTGGCATGAAAAAATGTTCAACATCACTAATCATAAGAAATGCTAATTAAAACCACAATTAGATGCCATATCACACTAATCAGAATGACTATTAATAAAAGTCAAAAAATAACAGTTGTTAGAATGCAGAGAAAAGGGAATGCTTATACACTATCGGTGGGAATGTAAATTAGTACAAACCCTGTGGAAAACAGTATAGAGATTTCTCAAAGAACTAAAAATAAAACTACGATTTGACCAAGAAATCCCACTACTGGGTATCTACCAAAAGGAAAAGAAATTGTTATATCAAAAAGGTATCTGTACTTCTATGTGTATCATAATATTATTCATAATAGCAGTCATGGAATCAATCTAAGTGTCCATCAACGGATAAAGAAAATATAGTGTATATACCATAGAATACTATGCAACCATGAAAAGGAATGAAATTGCGTCCTTTGCAGCAACATAGATAGAGCTGGAGGCTATTATCCTAAGTGAAATAACTAAGAAACAGAAAATCAAATACCACATGTTCTCACTTATAAGTGGAAGCTAAACACTGGGTGTCCATAAACATAAAGATGAAAATAATAGAAACTGGGGACCCCAAAAGGGAGGAGGGAGGAAGGAAGAGAAGTACTGAAAAATTACCTATTGGGTACAATGTTGACTATTTGGGTGAAGGATTCACCAGAAGCTCAAATTTCACCATTACACAACATATCCATGTAACAAACTTGAACATGTACCCCTTGAATCTAAACTAAAATAGGTTTTTTAAAGCAGCTTAAGCACAAAATTTAGAACCAGGAGGAAAATTTAAGTCATCTCTATCAGCCTCCTTATTTAACAGATAAAGGTGCTGGGATCCAAGCAACTGAAAAGACCAAAGTTATATCGTTTTTTGGGACAGAATTGAGTCTAAAACTCAGGTTTTCTAAAACCTAATCATTATAAAGTCCACTATTTCACTGATAATGTTTGCTATAGCATGTAGAAGAAAGTCATTTGGGGCCGACTTATGTTTGCAGCACTTTAAATTGAGATGAGAGAAGTCCCCTGCCATTTCATGTAGCACTAAATACATGCTCCTCCAGAAAGACAACGCGTTCACAAAACGATTTGCTTATTCAAGGCCAGGGATTTCCTCAAAACATGCGTATGACCCACTACTACCCTCATTTGCAAAATCCAGGAGAATTCATACTCAACATCCATGTTGAGGAGGGCGCACTCACGCCTCCCAAGGCAGCCAGCCCTGCTTCTGTTCAAATAGAGCTTCCTTTTGTTGACAGCAATTGCGCCAGCTGAGCGACTCTTTTGAGCCACACAACAAAAACACACGAAAAGAGGCAGCTTTCAAGATATAATCTATGGGTGAGACCACCCCTTCCAGGCAAGCGGGGAGGCTGTCAGCTGTCGGCCGGCCGCTGGTCTGCATTCCAGGGTGGAGCAGCAGCCCGTGCCCTCTGCCCAGAGCCACCCCACCCCAGCCTGATAAAGGCCAGGCTCTGCGTCCTACAGGCGGCATTCCTCCGCAAGGCAGCTGCACTTAGGTTTTAACACTTCCCATTGTACTGTTGATTTAATGAGGCCTCTCAGGCACTGTGTTTGTAAATGACAGTCATCATAATGCCAAAGCCCCAGAGACACAAACATCTTGTGTTCTGCCCTCTGAGAAGCTTGAACTATTAAAGGAAATTTGTTTTAATTTAAAAATAAAATATAATCATAGTAATACCCACATTACACTCTCGTGGATTTTATTAATTCTCCTCTATTCCAAACAAGTCATTATGGCAAATAAGAGTATAGACTTTGGATACAGAAACAAGTCCTGACTTCATACCTGCTAGTTGGGACAAGTTATTAAGCCACTTTGAGCCTCTATTTTCTAAGTCGTAAAAAGGATATTGAAATCATGTCTTCCTCAAAGTGCTACTAGAAGGCTGTGTAAGATAATAAATGGACAACACTCAATATGGCTCCTGGTAAATATATGTAATACTGAAAAACAATAACCCAAAACGATTTTATGTATCACTATTACCTAAACTTCCTCTTTGCCTTTCTGTACCAAGTCAGAGAAAATCAGTTGCTATTTGGAAAGTGTGATTAGAGCAGTGATTGGCACATGATAAATGATATATAATAGTCAGCTATTATTATTGTTATTATTATTATTGAACAAGAAACAAACTACAGAGCCTTTGGAATCAGAACTGAATTGATTTGACCCATGTGATTAACTAATGGAATTCTCTGTTCTGAGATTTTGAGAGGAAAAGGAAACCTTACAAGGAACGGAGGTGGAGTATGGTTAGCAATAAACTAGACCAAAGATAGACAAACTAGCACCCAGAGGGCAAATCCTGCCCACTCCCTATTTTTGTAAATAAAGTTTTATTGAAGCTGTTTTTGCATTACAGTTGCAGAGTTGAGTCATTGCAAAAAAAGACTTATGATGACATACAAGGCCTGAAATACTCTCTTGCTGTTTACAGAGAAAACTTCTCGAGCCCTAGGCTAGGAAGAAAGAAACAGGCCTAAAACAACATCTGGCACATAGTAGGTCATCAGTAACTATTTGTTTTAAAAAATTAACAAATTGATTAAATGACTAGGCAGGAAACAGCTGATTTATCATCGGTCCTGACCTATCCAGGTCTTCATGAAGTCACGACCACTTCATACTGATGTGTCAGCTCTATTATTGTCCTAGGGAATTCTTTGAGCCATTGTTGGGAATGAATAGGGCATAAATATCACTTGTAAATCAGACGCGATGGTACTGAGTTCCTGATAGTCGGCTCCAAGTACTGCACGCTCTGCCTGATTCAAGCAGGAGAAGGAGAGAGGAAGCTAGTACTTGCAGAAAATACACTGAACTTTATATCGAGATAATATGAAGAGTAGAGAGCAAAGGGACAGACCACAGCATAAAGACTCTAAAATAGTACATTTGTCTCTAGTTGTAGCAAAGGAAATGGATACATCTGATCCCAATCCTGCTTAACTCTACAGAGTGTAATTTTTAAAAGTGGACCTCTACATTCAGAGAGGTCAATGAGCAAAGAACAAAAATAAGAAAAAGGCTGGAGTTCAGATTTGGTTAGAGTTTCGGATGGACTACATTATTAGAACACAATTGTCTGCTAAAACTTCTGCCAAAGTTCCTAGTTCAAATGTGAATGCCTGGCCATCCCCCTTTGATCTCTGTATCCACCCACGGAGCTTAACACATTGCCCAGTACACAGGGGGCCTTGAGCAAGACCAGATGAATGAGCAACTGCAATAAGTCCTCAAAGACCTCAAAGAAGTGGTAGACCAGCTCTCCCAGATGACTACTGGGCAGTAAAGTCAATGCCTGATGATGTCTTTGCTTAAGTCTGGAGTTAGACTCCTGGTTTCATGACTTGCCCTAATAATTTGTCATTGGCTTCCTAGCAACTGTCTTACTTTCTTGTATTAGTAACTTAAATTTTGTCTGAGAATCAGCTCCTTTGCCATTCTCAGCTGTGTGGTTTGCCTAATTCCTCCTTTCCAGTCCCAGAGATGGATCCCAATTGGTTTTCATATATCCCATCCCTCTAGTCACATCAGTAATCTATTTTATAAGAAAAACACCATCATTTTCACAGCTTTATTATCATAGGGTTTTATTTGTTGTTCATATGAATGGATCCTAATTGAATGACCCTGTTCCATGCAGTGATTCTGGGACCCAGGCTCCTTCTATTAGGTTGATCCA
This sequence comes from Rhinopithecus bieti, assembly GCF_001698545.2. Lineage (NCBI taxonomy): Eukaryota > Metazoa > Chordata > Mammalia > Primates > Cercopithecidae > Rhinopithecus > Rhinopithecus bieti. The sequence goes on from NW_016811898.1 coordinate 607,382, forward strand.
CTCATCTTAAACATGTGGTTGTGGTTCAGCCCTGGGGGTCACCTTCACTCCAGTCAGCCAGAAAGGAAAGAAAGCATCAGGATCATGTCACTTCTGCCCACATTTATTAGCCAGAATTCTGTCACATGGCCAAATCTAACTGCACGGGAGGTTGGGAAATGTGGTCTAGCTTCTGCAGAAGGAAGGATAACTTGATTTGGTAAACAGTGAGTTAGTCTGTGCCACAGATGGGCATTAAACTTAATCAGAGCCAATAATGCACGAAGATAGGTTTGCTGGGGATTCTGGGGAAAATAATCATTGCATGGAAATACGTTTACTAGGGGTTATTTTCCCCAGAATTGCAAACTCTCTTTTCCCATTCACTGGGTGAAGGCAGGAAGTGTCCCTTAAATCCTGAGGGCTGTTGAGTAGCCTGAGCATGGAGCCAACCTGGAAGAAGAAGAGCTGAGATACAGATACTGAGGACATCATTCAAAGCCTGAGTCAAGCCATGCCTGAAGCCAGACCTATCTCTGAAATTTTCACTTGTGTGAATCAATAAATTCCCTTTTGGTTTATGCCAGTGACTTGGGTATTCTCTCTCTTGCTACTAAAATTGTCTGAATTATATCATTATTGTCAGGCATCAGTGAACTCTATCCTCCTCCCCTCCCAATTCTGTTGATGTTAAAGTGGCAGCAGAAGGAAAGATTAAGAGTTCAGAATCTGCAGCCAAAGAACCTAGATTTGAACCCCAAACTACAGCTCTTGTCCTTGGGCATATCATATCTTTGTGCCTCCATTTGTCCATAGATAAATGAGGAAATAATAATAGTACCTACCTCATAGGATTGTTGAAGATTGATGAGGCAATTTATGTAAGTGCTGAGAATATGCATGACACTTAATACAACTATAGAAATATTTACAGTTATTACTATGCAGATGAATCAGAGCCATGTTGCTTCCTTTGCCCTGACTTCAGCCGAAGAAGGCATCTCCCTTTTCAGCTCCATGATGTTTCCCCTCCACCTCTCTCCTCCTTCTCTTGCCTCTCAAACCCTCTTTTCTTCCATGCTTGCTCTTCCTCCTATCTTACTGGCATGGACTGTAGGGGAAAAATTATTATGTCACTACCCAAAACAAATTGATTGGCTCACCCTGGATGAAATGAACTTTCTGGACCCTAGAGATGCCATGTATTAGCAACCAGAGAGACACACAAGCATAGACAAAGACCCAAAGCCGCATTTCCCATGTGTAACTGAAAACTCTCTCTTGGAAGGTGACAGGAGGGCACCCAAGTGCAAAGTTCAGAATGCCCTCTTCATGCTACTAAAATGTAACTGGCATGAACTGCTCCACAAACCAGAGGCAATTGTTTATTATTTTAAATCACCTCCCTAAGCCCCATGAACCTTATTTGACAAGAACTTCAGTATCTCTTTCTAGACAAGTACACCCCACCCCACCTTTGGAGAGCTGACAAACCCCAAGGGATTGTATAGTCCGAAAGGGGTTTCAATACAGCTCCCCTGCTCAGGCTGGGAGAAAAACGGAGCGAGGTGCTGTCATTGCCCCTTGCCACCACACGGGGTCACTGTTAAGGACAGATGCCGCCATCGTGCCTGCTGGTCCCCGCTCCAGCACTGGAGGTTTCCTGGTTCTCTGAGGGAAGCCCGCCCTTGTGCCAAGTGTAACTAAGGGCGCCTGCTTTTCGGATGGGCTCTTTCAGTTCACACGCAGCACCGCCTTCCAGAACGTCAGCCAACCCCAGGCTCACCAAATCAGGATTCATGCTTTCCTTTTTTTTTTTTTTTTTTTTTTTTTTCCACTTTAAAAGATCAGAAAATTATTTATATTTGAAAACCAGATTTTAAAAAAGCCATGAAGATACAAAAGCATAGTACATAACTTTGACACATAAAGCAAACACATGGATCTTTTTAAGTTAAATATTCTACAGACACATAAAAAAATCTTTTAAAATGTTTTCTAAACTTTCTCATCAAGTGTCTTACACATTTTAGTGTAGGGCAACAAACATTTATTTAACAATTGTGATTTCAGAAATCTGCTATGTTCTGAGAGTAAAAGTTTTAATAAAACGCATTTGCTATCCTCCAATCACTTATTGATTGCCAGTAGAAAGACATAAAGTATATTGTATTAGGCCTTAAAGAGGGATATTTCCACCAGTGATAAGTGGTAAGGGACAATTAGCCTATCCTCAATTTCAAGGAAGTCTTAACAGAAGAATTCTCCCTGTTAGCCGGGCGCAGTGGCTCACGCCTATAATCCCAGCACTTTGGGAAGCCAAGGCGGGCAGATCGTGAGGTCAGGAGTTCAAGACCAGTCTGACCAANACAAACATTTATTTAACAATTGTGATTTCAGAAATCTGCTATGTTCTCAGAGTAAAAGTTTTAATAAAACGCATTTGCTATCCTCCAATCACTTATTGATTACCAGTAGAAAGACATAAAGTATATTATATTAGGCCTTAAAGAGGGATATTTCCACCAGTGATAAGTGGTAAGGGACAATTAGCCTATCCTCAATTTCAAGGAAGTCTTAACAGAAGAATTCTCCCTGTTAGCCGGGCGCAGTGGCTCACGCCTATAATCCCAGCACTTTGGGAAGCCAAGGCGGGCAGATCGTGAGGTCTGGAGTTCAAGACCAGTCTGACCAACATGGTAAAACCCCATCACCACTAAATATTCAAAAATTACCTGAGTGTGGTGGCACACGCCTGTAGTCCCAGCTACTCTTGAGGCTGGGGCTGGAGAATCGCCTGAACCCAGGAGGCAGAGGTTGCATAGGACCGAGATCAGGCCACTGCACTCCAGCCTGGATGACAGAGCCAGACTCCTTCCCAAAAAACAAACACACAAACAAACAAACAAACAAACAAAAACAAAAACAAAAGAATAGAAAAAAAAAGAATAACTCTGCAGGAACAGAATCACCATCCACCTTTTCCCTGACAACTTTACCATTTTAAAAAGCGGTCGCATTCTGGCCCCCTTCCCTCCTGAGGGTGAAGTGCCCTTCGATGGGCCATTGCCCTCTGTGGTTCCAGGAGGCACCTCTCCCGCTACAGAGAAAGGAAAACAACACATTTAAAATCAGGCAGCTGGTCCCACCACATGGTAGTCACTCTCCTGCTAACTCCTGGGCAGAAAGAGAAGTGAGAGAGGACAGGGAATGAGGCATCTGCAGCGCGACTTCCGCACCCCCAGCCCCACCCATGGTTTTTGTCTGTGGGCTCTCACTTCAAGAAATTGTTCAATTTGGGAGGCCGAGGCAGTCGGATCACGAGGTCAGGATATCGAGACCATCCCGGCTAACACTATGAAACTCCGTCTCTACTAAAGATATAAAAAATTAGAGGGGCGTGGTGGCACACGCTTGTAGTTTCAGCTAGTCCGGAGGCTGAGAGTCGCTTGAACCCGGGAGGTGGAGGTTGCAGTGAGCCGAGATCGTGCCACTGCACTCCAGCCTGGGTGACAGAGCGAGACGGTCCCCACCCCAACCCCGCAAAAAAAAAAAAAATTGTTGTGCCTGCCGATAGAATCCCTTGGTTTAATTTAACTAAAACTACAAGACAAGGAAGAAAACATGGTTTTTATGTTTATTTTTCCTAAAGTCTATTGACCCTCCTTTTTGAACTGCATAATCCCCTGAGGTGTGTGGACTATTAGCGGTGGCTCCTACGCCTTTAAGAGCAAAATCAGCCATTATTCAAAGGCACTTAATCTTTTTTCAACTTTTGTTTTCTGCCTAACCTGTTTCCCAAAGCATGAAGTAAGTGCTTTTTCCCACTATATTTTTTCAATAACCTCTATGCATACAAAATTTAGGTAATCATTAAAATATGCAAGGTATTATAGTAAATGCTTGAAATCGGTGTTTTGTTTTTGGTTTTGGTTTTTTAAGACAGAGTCTTGCTCTGTCGTCCAGGCTGGAGTGCAGTAGCGTCATCTCAGCTCACTGCAACCTCCACCTCCCAGATTCAAGCAATTCTTCTGCCTCGGCCTCCCAAGTGGCTGGACTACAGGCATGTACCACCACACCTGTCTAGTTTTTTAGTAGCTACAGGGGCTCATCATGTTGGCCAGGCTGGTCTCAAACTCCTGACCTCGGGTGATCCACCCACCTCGGCCTCCCAAAGTGCTGGGATTACAAGCATGAGCCACTGCGGCTGGCCCTTGAAGTCGGTGTATTCTTTAAGAGTAGGATTGATTCATCAGATTTTTGCTTTTTCAACTACCAGAGAGGGTTTTTTTTCTTGTTTTTCCTTCCCACAATTTCTACTGTCCTGTCTTCCTCTCTCATTTTTTTACTTTTTACCCTCTTGATCCTTCAAATTTTTGCCACTGTGATCGTTAGCCATATTAAACTGAAATGTTTTAATCAATGCATTTATTTAATAAAATGTAATATTCTCCATTCTTTAAGAAATTGCTTTAGTGGAACTTCTTTCTACAGTAGACGCAAAAAAAAAAACCAAAGTAATAAAATGTATGAGCTAAAACCATAAAACTTAGGAAAAACATAGCAGAAAAGTCTTGTGACATTAGATTTGGCAATGATTTCTTGAATACAATGCCAAAAGCAGAGGCAACAAAAGTAAAAATAAATTGTACTTCATCAAAATTAAATACTTTTGTGCAACACGGAACACTGTCAACAGAGTGAAAAAGCAACCCACAAAATGGGAGAAAATATTTGTAAATCATATGCCTGATGAGGGATTAATTCACAGAATATGTAAAGAATCCCCATAACAAAAAACAACCAGATTAAAGTATGGGCAAAGGATTTTATTAGACATTTTGCTGAAGAAGATATACAATAAGCACATAAAAAGATATTCAGCATCATTGATCATTAGGGAAATGCAAATCAAAACCACAGTGAAATACCACTTCACATCCATTAGGATGGTTAATTTCAAAATAACAAAGGTTGGCAAGGATGTGGAGAAATTGGAACCCTTGTGCACTATTGGTGAGAATGTAAAATAGTGCAGCCACTATGGAAAACAGTACGGTGGTTCCTCAAAAATTGAAACATAGCATTACCATGTGATCCAGCGATTCCATTTCCAGGTATATACCCAAAATCATTGAAAACAGGAATGCAATGAGATATTTGTACACCAGTGTTCCTAGCATTATTCACAAAACTAAAAAGACATTCTACTAGGTGAAATAAAAAACACAAAATAACATATATCATATGATTCCACTTACATGCAGTACCTCAAACAGTCAAATTCAGAGACACAGAAAGTGAAATAGTGGTTGCCAGCATCTGGGGGAAAGGAGAAGGACTTACTGTTTAATGAGTACAGAATTTCAGTTTGGAAAAGTGAAAAAAAATCTGGAGATGGATGGTAGCAATGGTTGCACAACAATGTGAATGTTTTTAATGCCATCGAACTATACACTTACAAATAGTTAAAATGGTAAAATTTGTGTTGTCTATATTTTACCACAATAGAAATAGAAAAGAAAATGAATTGCTTTCTGACTTATGTATCCTTAAATTATATTTTTATTAGGTTAATGGTCCTTGAAGAGAAAGAGAAACAAAAGAAAAATGAAAAAAGGAAAGAAATTTTCTCCACAAAGACTCAGAAAAGGTACAATCTTAAGAAGTCAAAACTATAATGGGCTTGAGTTGAAGACTCCAAGGATCTTTACAGTTATGTGACCTGTCCAAGGTTACACAGCTCACTAATGAGAGAGCTAAAACTAAAACTCAGGAGAATGTGTGACTTATTTGTGATTTTTTCACACCTCAGAGTAAGAAGTTGGGAAAGATCCCTTCCAAATGATTTTTTAGGTCTTGCCTGGCAGTCTATGACAACTCCGTATCTCCTCTGTCTCCAGCAAAAAGTCCCTGGGCAAGGAGTCCTGAAAAACTAAATGCCACCCAAACCACTGAAGGCTCCAACTCTCGAGGACTGACCCTAGTGAGGGGACTCCAGTAGGGATCATGGGGAATGAAAATGTTACAGTGAGAAGATGGGTAGTGTTGGGGTATAAGTCATTGATTTGTGGGATCACAATGTTTGTGATATACTTGAAATTACTTAGGATAGACAATATGGCATATATTTATGTGTGTATGTATGTGTGTGTAAGTTTTCACCTTTATCATAGGGACCTGGTTAAAATTTCTCTCTCTTCCATCTGGAATACACACACTAGAAACAGTTAACATTTGAAAGCTTTCAAACAGAAGCCCACAGGCCAGAAGTAACCACCATTTCAGGTCAACACCATGTGGTGAATTAATTAATGTGATATAGATAGGGGTGGTTTTTTAATATCAAAATTCATGGCGATTATCATCAACTTTTCCTTATGTACTGGACCATTTCCATAAGCATATAAAATGCTATTGTTTTCTTTAAAACAATTTTGACTCCTTTCTATCCCCCACCCTCTCCAATCACGGCCTTGTTTCTTTGCTCCCGCTTTGCTGCAAAACTCATTTCAAAAGAGGTCTACTCTATCACCAATTTCTCTTCTCCAATTCTTTCTTAACTCTACTCCATTCAGGAGAGGTAGTCTTTCCATACATCTCCACTGAAATTTCCCTTGTCAAATTCATAAAAAACCTCTAAAGGCATAGCCTCAGCCCTTGTCTTCCTCCAGGTCTCATCAATCAACGCAGGTGAGCACAGCATCATCCCCACTTCCTGACCTAGTTTTCCTACAGCTTCTCATGTCAGTGTCCCCAGAACTCAGCCTACTCTCTACCTACTCTCATTTCCTTGGTCCCAAAGCTTTACATATGACCTAAAGTTCTGATGTTTCTCAAATGTGTATATCCAGCCCAGGCCTCTCTCTAGAACCTCAGACCCATGAATTCAACTCTTCCTTGCCTTCTCTTTTTGAATATCTAACAGACATGTCGAACTTTTTACATCCAAATCTGAATTCCTAAATCTCTGTGCAGAACCCTACTTCACTCACACCTTCCTGTCTCAGTCGATGGCAACTTTATTCTTTGAGATACTCAGGTGGCTGAAAACCTTGAAGTCATTCTTGACTCCTCTCTTTCTTACACACCCAGCATCCAAACTATCAATAACTTTTTGGCCCTCCTTGTGAGATATATCAGCAATCTGACCCCTTCTCACCACCTCCCCTGCTCCCACCGTCATCTAGCACCTGGTTCGTTGCAGTAGACTGTTGAGAAGCAATTCCACTTTCTTCTCCATGGTCTGTTCTCAATACAGCAGCTGGAATGATGGTTTCCTAATAAAAGCCAGATCATGTTTTTCCTGTACTCAAAAGCATACAATGTTTCCCAGAATCCTCACCAAGGCCCCTTACCCTCCATTTCCCATTACCACTTCCATCTAAGGGCCTCTCCTTTTTCTGTTCCCTCTACCCAGAAAGTTCTCCTCCGAGATATCCACATGCAAACTTCCTCACCTCACCTCCTTTAAGTCTCCCTCACATTTCACCTTTCATGAGCATCACCCTGACTGCCCTGTCTACTACACATTTTCTAGCTCTCCAAAATCCCCTTACCCAGCCCTTCTGTCTCTGTCTTGAGATTCTTAATACTTTTTTTTTTTCCAAGGAGCCCTGCCTGTTCTTTTTACACCGGGCCCAAGTTATGTAGCCAGACTGCTTAGAGATCTCTACTTACCTCAGTTTTCTGATTTGTAAAACAAAGAAAATAATAGTATTGTTAAATTAAATGAAGCCTAAAGCTGCCTCCTTACATATTTTTAATTTGGCCTAAAGGTTTCTTCGTACAGAGTGAACTATAACCTGACTAGTTGTGGGATCTACTCTTGTGCCAATCACCAAGTTTTAACCAATCGAAGGGAGCCAACTGTTTAAACCGTGCTCAAATAAGGCAAATGCCCAGCTATAACCACTTCAGCTGTTTCTGTGCCTCACTTCCGTCTTCTATACATCACTTTCCTTTTTCTATCCATAAATGTTTTTTGATCAGGCAGCAGCATGAAGTCTATATGAACATACTTTGGTTTGGGAGACTGCCCAATTCTTGAATCAATTAAACTGTTAAATTTAATTAGTCTAAGGTTTTTCTTTTAGCAGTAGGTTCCCCATAGGAGATTTGAGAAGATTAAATAGTAAAATAGATGGAAAGTGAAGAGTGCATGACAATTACTTCTAAATTCACCCAACAACAATGTGTTGATTGCCTGCTGTGGAGCAGGCGCTGTTCTAAGCACTGGAGAAATGCTGTGGAAAGTTGCTCTCGTGGACCTTACACTTCCATCGGGGAAGATCCACAGTAACAAGATACCATTATATTCTATCACATAGAATATGTACTACAAGGAGAAAATGGAGGGGTGCAATGCAGCAGCTTAATGACCAAGTAATCAGGGGTGACTTGCCCATGAGGCGACACTTAAATGATAACTGATGCCAAGGAAGGAAGAATCAATCTTGTAGCAATCAGAAGGAAGAGCATTCCAGGCATAGGGGACAGCTAGTGAAAATGCCCAAGATGAGAATTAACTCTGCGTGTGAGAGACACAGAATAAAGGCAGGGTGGGTCTAACAGAGTAGCTTATAAACTGTTTCAGGATGAAGCCAGAGAGAAGATTCAGGTTAGATAAGACCCAAAACCACAGACAAGGGGTTGATGCTTGATTCCAAGCCATGGAAGAGTTTTAAGCTGGAAACACTTGTCTTACATGTGTCTTTGAAGATAATTCTGATGACTTTTTGCAGAATGAATTTTTCGGAGGCAAAGTGGAAGCAGGCAGGTCAAGTAGGATGCTCCAGCAATAATATAAGCAACAGATGATGGCTTAGACCAAGAGGGGAGTGGCAGGAATGTAGAGAAGTTGTTGGATTCATGATAGGATTCTACCTATTGAAGGTAAAAATCAACAGGAATTTCTGATAATGGTAGTGGGAAAAAGAGATCACTCTTGAGCAATTGGATGGATAAATGTTCACTATGACTATGTAAATACCAAATCGTTAATCTCTGCCCACTATGAAATAACATCCTAACCGGAAAAGTGTCCTGGGTATGGTGAGCCCCCAGTACATGCTGATGGATTGAACAACTGAATGAATGGGGGAGGGAAGATGCTGAAAGGGAAGTTGAGCGGGGAGCTGAAGAGAAACTTTGCCTACTTTACAATTTTGCTTAGAGCCAGACCTGCTGACTGGTCTCCACAAAAGGAAAACAAAATCACCAGAAAAGAAAGTTTGCTGTGTGGAAAGATTTAAACTAACAAAGGAAAAGGAAAGGGCCATGAGGGCAGGGAGACACGTGTTTGGACACATCCCCTGCTTGGAAGGCTGACTCCTGAAAAGACCAGGATCTGATGAGTGTGCAGGAAACCCTATTGCCCTGTCAGTTCCTACTAACAACCGGGTGCATTTATTTCTCCTCTCAAAGCATGAAGCAGAGGAACCAGAGAGGGTGCCAGGGCCAAGTGAAGGCATGGACATGTATTCATTGGCTCATCTGGCCCTGTCTGCAGGATGGAAAGCATTACACAGAGGCAGCACCCTGACTCTGTGTACATCCTACCTAGAGAAAGAAACATTTCAACTGAAACTGACAGTCTCTTGAGCCCCGGTATCTGATTCTCACAATAACCCTCCTAAAAAATTCAGTCCCTGAGAAATGGCAATGGACTGAAAGAGTGCCTCTCTATGAAGATTGAAAGTTTGGAATATTTTTCTAATCATGAACAGTGCTAAATAGGTATCTGTTAGGGTAAACCATATGAAGTTGCTAGGGTTAGTACATTTTTTAATCTAAAAGAGTAACTATTTCATGTGGTTCAACCTGATATCTGTCTCTGCAGGCTGATGAAATGCTTTGGGCAAAATATCCCCATAACAATAAATCTTACTTTGAATATATCCCTACTACTCCTTCTATCTCAAAATCCTAGAATGTTTCTATGTGTTCTTTGAGAAAGTAATTTTGGGGGATTCAAGCAATTTCTGATTCCCTGGGGGAGAAAATAACAACTATATTCCTCGACGACGTACCCAGCATTCAAACCAACCATCAAATGCTCAAAGCTTAAAGAAATTCAGAGGGGGAGAAATCCCCTTAGCATGGGAAGGATGAAAAGAGTATTTTACAGTCCTGTAAACGTGGAAGGGCAGAGTGAAGCTTATGTTGTCCAACTCACTTGTTTTATCATACAAGGTAAGGGGCTTGCTCAAGGTCAGGGCCAATAGTTCAAGGCAGAACTGGAGCCAGACCCATCATGTGGATTGAACTAACCATTTTCTGAATCAACACATACCATGTATGGAACTACCGGTAAGAGGACTTTATGGGTGAAAATAATTTCATTTGTAAGATGTAGAAAAATGCTGGACACAAGTTACAAGAATTTGACTTCCCAGATATCAAAATAATAACCCAATAGAATAAGATGTGAAAAAAAACTCACCAAGAAACAAGGAGATTTTAGAATGGTGCATTTAGAAGAAGATACTACGGCAGGACTGAATGGCAGGAGCAGAAAGAACTGATTTTATAAGTGACTCAGGGAATTGAAAGAAAAAAGCAGCATATGTTTTGATAAATGCTTTTTGAGGATGGTGGTATTTTACCAGAATTGTATAATCTGCTTATTTGTGTAGCTGGGAAATTTTCACTTCCATGAGTTATTCTTTGAATCATTTGTAGTGAGTGCCTACTGTATCTCCAGCAGTCTTCCAGGTATCTGGATATATCAGTTAACAGACAAAAATCCCTGCTCTTCATGAGTATATATTTTAACTGGGGAGGTAGACAACAAACAATAAACATAAAACACAAGTGAATTGTATGGTCACTTAGAAAGTGATATGTACCAAGGGAAAAAAAAAGATCAGGATACTGGGAAGCTATAGCCGTGAGCAGGGAGGGATGCATGTTGAGGTTTTCAGTAGTGTAGTCTGGGCAGGTCTCTTTAAGAGGGTGGATTTGAATAAGGACTTGAAGAAAATGAAGGCTGTTTAGGGGGAAAGGGTTCCAGTTCTTGGCAGGTCACTAAGGCAGAGATGTGGCGGGCAGGTGTGAGTGTTACCATCTGCTCTGTAGAGCTGGTGCCATCCCAGTTTCTACAGCATGGCCAAGTCTTTTACATATAATGAGAAGCCTTGAGTGATCCAATGTGTCCACGTTATGCTATGCCAGAGATGACAAATCCATATAATGGACCTTTGAGAATTTGGCTGTGGTCCAAATGCCTGTGGTTGTGTGAGTCTCAGCTGTGGCCTTTATACTCACTCTTCAGAGCTTCTGTAGCCATGGCCACATCTCAGTGTGACAACAAAGAGCCCCCAGCTCAGGTAAGGGTTTTAATGACTGAACTCAATGAACCACAGTTAATCCATTCATTAACTTAGATATCAAATATCAGAATGGTAGCTGCCATAGCAGGCAAAGCATATGACTAGAGTAAGATTACTCATCATCTATTACTAGTTCAATCACATACTAACTTATTGACTCTGAATAAATGGCTCAATTTCTCTATGCCTCAATTTTCACTACTGCCAAATCAAGATAATACCCTTTGCTCAGTCTATTTCACAAAGGCATGGTAATATTTAAGTGTAATGATTTAATAAGTATGAAAGTATGCTGGAAACTATAATGCACAAGGAAATATGGCTTAACTATCTCTATGCCCTCAATACAGCATAATGAATGGCATTCTATAAATGTTTTTTTAGTAAATAAGCAGACAAGTAAAACTTACTGTGTGATGACAACCAGGAAAAGGGTCATCCCATTGGACATAACCTATGTCTACACAATAGAAGTAAAGATAATATTTAGCATAGCTACCTTTATAAATCAAGCCAAATAATATATTATTCTAGATTTTCACTTAAAACTTTGTTTAAGCAGAAGTTATTTCAAACCATGATAGAAAACTATAGACTACTCTCAGTTTAGCTTGTTGAGTCCTTTGATCTAGAAAAATATCTATATTCTTACCCAAACCAGGAAGAAGAGAAGCCCAAAGAAAAAAGAATTGCAACATTGCTCAGATGATCAGTATAAAAAAGACATCAAAGAAGGAAGAGGAGGAGGAAGATAAATCCTTTTCAATAATTTTAATATTTGGAATATAAATAGCCATTGGATTGGTTGAATGTTACAATAAGATGTAAAGGAGCGATAAAAAGTGTTTTGTCCTCTAGCCAAGATGTTTCAGGTGCCAAGAATTCTGCCCAATGAGTAGACAAAAGGAATGCTCAGCTGAATCTAACACCAAGCTATTTGTAGAATAAAACTGGATTTCGTTAAAAGTGCCTACTCAGCAAGAAATCCACAGGCTATGGCAGAAACATCTCTCTCCCCCACTGGGAGAGCATTTTTTTAACTACTTGAAATCATAAACAGATATTTTGAAAGCTTGTTTTGTTAGTTCTGTTTGCTCCACCTTGGCCAGAATCAATTTTATCAACGTCCCCATTAGTCATGGAGGGGTCCATGGAAGCATTTCCAAATAGTTCTCACTGATTTCTCCTAATGAAAGTGTTTAAGGACTTACTATTGTTATCTCTTTTCTAAAAGTGTCACTTCCCAAAGCACCACTTTCTGTTGGAAAAATTCTAGGAGTTGTTGGATCTGTTGAAACTATGAAGCAACTTTTTCAATTATCTAGATAGCTATTCAAGAAAGATCTATACCTAGCTGCTGTTTTGAGATCTTTTTCTTCTTCAGTTTGTCAAAAGCTGCCAAAAGAATTTTTAAAAAACTTTTTTTAACCAGAAAATTGACCTCAGATTTGCAATCTCTAGTCTTTTTTCTCCTACAAATAAAAGATAACGGCCGGGCGCGGTGGCTCAAGCCTGTAATCCCAGCACTTTGGGAGGCCGAGACGGGTGGATCACGAGGTCAGGAGATCGAGACCATCCTGGCTAACATGGTGAAACCCCGTCTCTACTAAAATACAAAAAACTAGCTGGGCGAGGTGGCCGGCGCCTGTAGTCCCAGCTACTCCGGAGGCTGAGGCAGGAGAATGGCGTAAACCCGGGAGGCGGAGCTTGCAGTGAGCTGAGATCCAGCCACTGCACTCCAGCCTGGGCGACAGAGCAAGACTCCGTCTCAAAAAAAAAAAGATACGATATAAACAGTTAAGCTTGTTCTCCTTCATAAGAATAAACTCTAACCCCATTGGCCATCTCACAAGGTTTGGGAAGACCTTGTTCAAAGTTCACAGAAGACCAAAGCAAGTCAAGTGGATGTGTCAGCATCAACCTCTGGATGCACATTGCCTGGATTCAAATCCTTACCCATCATTTCCTAGCTTTGTGACCTCAGACAAGTTACTCATGGTCTTTCTGTCTCAGTCTTCTCACCTGAAAAATGGGAATAATAGTAATACTTATGTCATTGGTTACTCATCCTTTCTCTGCCTCAGTCTTCTCATCTGCAAATTATAAATAATAGGAATACTTATGCATTAGGCTTATGGTGAATATTCAATGTGTTAAAATTTAAATTTATTAAATCCATATGAAGATTCAGTGAAATTTATGTGAAAGATTAAATAAGTTATCAGTTAAAGATCAGAAGAGTGCTGGGCACATGATGAAAGCTACGTGTGAGTCTGCCATGACATGATGGTGATGATGATAATGATGATGATGAAGGTGATGACTCCTCTTCCTTGAATCCTTCTCAAAGCACACATGAACCATGTTATTACCCAAAGTGATCAAGGACGAAAAACTCAGTGACAAGCATGACATAAAGAAAAGAGCAGTGAAACACTAACAAGTAACGGACTCCTACAACCACAGAGGATATTCCACTTTGTTACCCAGGAACTTTCCAACAATTCCCCATTTTTTCCTTTTCCAATACGGGAAAAGTCTCTTCAGATTCCAATCAGAAAATTCCTCCTCTCACCCAAGAGGAAACTATAACCTCTCACATTGTCGCCACTGAGGACAGATCGCAGGGGCAAAGGAGGTGAGTGCTGATCAAGGAAGGCGGGAGGAGGAGGCAGTGAGAGAGCAAACAGCAGTCCTGGGGAGAGGACAGCCGCACCCAGTCTTACGTGACTGTCCACAGCACAAGGAGGAAACTGGAGGGATCACACTGCCCATGGAATATTGCTGATTAAAAACCACTTGAAATGAGACAGAAATTACAACAATCTGCAAAAGGAATATAGACCACAATAAAGAAAGTGACATTTCACCCAGCACGGGACATACGGATCAGCAAAGCTGAGACAACTCAGGACAGGGGAAAATCCAGACCTACTTCAGAGCTACAGTGGGCTCATGGTAGAGGTCTGTGTAGCTACTGTCTGTTACATTTGCATATTTTAACTGTAGAGTAATAGTTAAGGGTAACTGAATACCTACCATATGCTAAGTACCAGTCTAAGCACTTTACTTGTCAATTGCAGGCACATTTTAGGGAGAGGGGATAGGGATTTAAAATAACGTGAAGAATCCCTGTTTATAGCAATCAAAAGAGCCTAACAGAAACAAAATTAATTAACACACCTATTCAAACAATTTCTAAAGAATGCCATGTGCATTATAGCCATTTTTTAATGCAATTAATTGATAAACTCTATGCACAGGTCTCTGTGGCCACTGACAGGCTAACCTCTCCTTCTAGCAATTGAAAAATGAAATAATCTACCTGCTAAAGTCTAACATGATATTTCCCTTAGAGATACTGATAGAACACAGAATCTGGAGGTTGCCAATATAAATTTGCAAAAACAGAAAGCATCCCTTACTCTCAAAAGCTTGGGAAATGCCGCCTTAAGCAGAGTTGAACTGTTTTTTGTTTCATTTGGTTGCATTGTTTTAAAGGACTTCTCAGAACTTTCAGTGGACTAACAAGCATGGCCAGTCCATGAGAAAGGGACATCAGAGACAGGGTTTCCCAAATTATCTGGTAAGAGAATTCTTCCCCACTACGCCTACAGCACTTTCCATAACCAAACTGTGTTTAGTAAAACACTATTTAGGAAATGCTAGTATGGGCTCATTTTATTATTTCACCTAGAATCTAGCCTGTTCCAAACCCCAGATTTTTATCTACATCCTTTAGAAAGAAAGAATCAGAAAGAAGCATCCAACTTATGTCCCTGGTATGTTTTTTAAGGTAACACAGCTACTGTAGCAGATAAATATCAAAATCTCACTGGCTTCATACAATCACAATCAATTTCTCCTCAAGCAATGATCCAATGCAAGTGAAATCACCCTGGAAGCTTTGGAAAATTCTCCTGTGCTCCACTCCCAGGCATTCTGATTCGGTTATTCTGGAGTGGAGCTAAGCATTGGGCATTTTTTTAAGCTCCCCACCCAGGTTTCTGGGCTGGCCTCTGAGGGGCCTGTCTATGTTGGAAAAGTTTCCTAGATTATTGGTCATTATAAATATTGTTTCAAAAGTTGAAAGGAGTGGGGGAGAGAGAGAGAAACTTTGTAGAGAAAAAAGGATCAGTGAACCAAAATTAGTATCTGTAAGTGCATGAATCTCTCATTTAATTTAGTGTCATGAGACATGCCCTGTTTTGTTGATAAGTCCAGACCTTATCCTTCCTGGTGCTGGCTCTGACACTTTTCCATCATGGTTTCCAATAGGACTGGGAACACCATCTATTATTTATTTATTCATTAAATATTGATTGTTTCAGCAGCAGAGGGCAGTGATTGACAGTATTGGCTCTAGAGTCACACAGTTTGAATACTAGATTTACCACCCATTAGCTGTGTGGCCTTGGATAAATTCCTTAACCTCTCTGCCTCAGTTTCCTCCTCTGTAAAATGAGGAGAATAATCCTGTTCCACCAAGCACTGTGAGAATTAAACAACTAAATCCATGGAGAGGCCTAGAATAGTGACTAGCATGCAGTAAGTTTTCAAAAAGTGATGGCTACTATTCTTAACCATTTTCATTATTTTCAAGTGCAGGCTCTCTGCTCTAGGCATCAAGGGGTACAAAGAAGATGAGGCTATATTCTTCTGTCCTCAAGGCATTCACAGCTGGGCCTGGGAGACAGACAGACAGATGTGACCACGGCTTTCATGGCATTATGTGCAAAATTGTGGGAGCATCTTCAGGCTGTCCTGTGGAGGGGCAGCACAAGAAGGCTTCCTGGAAGGAGTAGCTTTAGATCTGGACCTTAAAGGGTAAGACTGAACCTACAGGCTCAGTCACTTGTTACTGAAATGGCATGGAAAAGAAGAAAGAATGAGTCAAAACCCACCTGTCAGCATCTGCAAGGAGACTTTTCTTGGAGTGGAGTTTACCCAGGGTGAAGCCACCACCTCCTGCAAGGTTTCTGCAACATTCATTTCACACCTGGGACTATGCCCACTTGTGGGCACTCCCCCAACCCTGCTTGACAGCAAGCTTGAACCTTTGCATTGGCACCAAAAGGCCTGCAGTGTTCCATGGTGTGGTTGTGGAAACGCTGGGAGGGCCACAGGGCAGCAGTAGGCAGGACTAGAGGTGGGGGCAGAGTAGAAGAGAGGAGAGGCAGGACCGTTCTGAGAGTTTCGCAGGCACAAAAATCCCGGGCCAAGCCTCTGCCTCAGCCCCTGCAGGATATCCTGTCATTCAGCCAGGATATATAGACCATTTACAGTGGCCAATTTCACCAAGACTCCTGGATTTGCTATTTTTCCTTTCTGAAAGCAGGTCTCACCTATCTCCTGGTTCGATCTAGGAAAAAGGAAAGGAAGGGATTTAAAAGTAAACACTGAAATGAGAAAGAATTCACTGGGAGTTTATCAAACTAAGTTAAAATAGCTAAGTCAGCCTGAGAGGTGCTTGGCACAGGAGAAGGAGCAAATATTTCCTCATCATGCTACAACATTTAGTAATCTTTTGTCTTGGATTGGTTGTACAAAATTTCTGCTCCCCAGCTGAAACCACAGGGCAGGTAAGAGGAGACTTTCATATTTTTTTCATTTGGTAATTGTCATGATGTGTTCAAAAGCTTGTTTTCCTCTACTGTCATGGGTAAAGGGTGAAATCTGGACTTTATAAAATACAGAGAGTGTTTGCGGAGACTAAGTCCTAATTGTAACGCACGGTCTTTCTGAAGGTACACTAACCCGCTTGCTGCTCTCCTGTGCTAAAGTGCCCCGCTGTTGTTGGGATCTCTAATTTTAGCGCTAACGATCCTCTTTCCAGTGCAGATGTTGGCATCCTGTTTTTCATTTGTTCTAATAGTCTCATTATTGTGAATATCTACCATCCCATCTTCCTGACTGTAGAAAATAACTATGGCTGTGGAGAGATGGTCTGGGGAATTCCAGGGTGGATATCTCACTAAGGAACACAAGTATCAGAAATATTTCCAAAATCATCAGGCCTTCACTCTTTCATCTCTTCTGCCTTCCACCGAGTTGTAGTAAAAGTTCCCAGGGAGGTCTTACCAGTGGCCCCTGTGAAGTACATCACTAGACGGAACCCTCAAGCAAGCTCACCAAGGTGTCATCACAGAGTGAGGCCAGCTGTCAGTGAGACAGCATATGATTTCTGATCCATCAAGAATGAATCTTAACCATGATTCTGCACCTGTATGGCAAATTTTTATCAAAACCAATTTTATTACAGTTGGCTGCATGCTCTGATAATGTTTTCATGAAAATATGGGAAGATGGCCTAATGGCTTTGAAATTTGGTAGGGTTGAGTTTGAACTGTGGATCTCATTTTTCTGTTAAACAAATAGGTCTGAGGATTAGTCAGATCCTCCACAGCTGTTTGACCCTAAGCAAGTTTTTTAAATCTCTTCAAGCTTCAGTCTTGCCCCCGACAGTGCTCCACAAATGGTAGTAATTATCATCACCATCATTATCTTCTTAATCACGATCATCATCACCAAGTGTTTGCATTCATGCAAAAATCAGACTTTAACTGATTTAAACAAGCTGAGTTTACTTTTCAGAGAGGACAAGTCTGTAAATACTGTATGAGAGAGACACTGAGCCTTTTCATTTGAAAAGGGCAATTTGAAGGTCAAGAGCTTTCTTAAGAAGAGGGTTTGAAATCTAGCCCACAAAGAAAGAAAAGACAAAGTAATGGAACCCCACATACTTATCCAAATACGGAAACCCTCATGTAAAGAAAAGCCTGCTTTAAAAAATATGTGGCGGTGTCATGACAATTAAAGAAGGTTAATTCAAACTATATCTACCTGTAGCTTTTATTATTACTCAATAAAGAACCTTCTAGTGCTAGTTTGGTTCATGATGATCACCAAATGAAAGCTCCTGGTAAAAACAGAGATTTCAGTTTTCTATATTCCACTCAGGTGCAGGAAAGAGAAAGGGCTAATCAAGGAATCACAAGACCAGTAGCTCACAGGGAGACCTTGGGCAAGTCACTGCAACACCCCTCACCTCAGTTTTCTTCCAGCTAAAATGAGGATGATGATACCTGCCCTACTTATCTTCAGAGTAGTGAAGACCAAATAAGATGATATCTTTGAAAGGATCCATAACAAATAATTGTTCTGAAGATGTAAAGTTTCTTTTTATGCAGACTTTATATATTTCAATAAACTTAGAAGCAGTGGTGACATTTCCACCATGCCTAGCCTATTGCTGGGCCCGTGGATGAGCTGTGGGATAACACAGAAGCATGAGACACGATCCTGCCCAAGAAGGGGGTTTTAATGGAGTGCAAAGACCAGCAAAATGTGCTCCACTGGGCCAGCCACAGGAAGAGTAGAAGCTGAGAAAAGGAAGAAAAATGAGTGTGGTTTTGTGAAAGAGGTGGTGTGAAACATGGCCTTGAAGGACATGGTTTAGGTAGCCCAGTGAAGGGGAGAGAACATGCCAGTTAGGAGAGGAAACAGGCACAAAGGTAGGTGAAGAGTTACAGGAGCCAGCATTCACCACCTGTGATACTTCAGACATTTTTGCCAGGAAATTTGCACCTGCTTAAATGACCTTCATCATTCAAAGGTCTCAATAACCTCACGAGTGGTTATTAATATCTCCTCTTTATAGGTGATGGCAAAGGGTAAGCAATTCATTCAAGATTGTACACTTAGCAAGATATAGAGTTTGACTCCAAACTTAGGTCTTCTAATTCCCAAATTTAGTCTCTCATAGTTGCACAAAGCTGCTCCATCTTAAGCTTGATGGGGAAATGAAGAAAAGTTGAGGAAAGGGAGGCATCTCCTGGGCAGGATCAGCCTTGGCATTATGAGCAACAGGGGATCCTAAAGACAGTGCCAAATTGGGTCTGGATCATTCAATTTAGCAGTTATATCTCCACCACCTTATGCTGCTAAATAACTGTTTCTAGCACATCTGTCTGATTTCCCCAATTCATTCATTTAATCAACAAGTATTCACTGAGCATTGCTATGCGTCAGATACTATTTAGGGCTTAGGTACAACAGTGGACAAAGCAGAGAAAGATCCCTGCTCTCCAGGAGCCTCCTTTTCAGTTGGATTGTAATCTAAAGATTGCAAATATCTTTGAAACAGTAACTGTATCCTCCTCGGCACTGGCACAATGCTGGCTCTAGAGCAGACATTCCTGTGGAATCAATAATGAAAGAACATCCTTGAGATCTGCTGATCTATGACCAATTGACCTTGAATAACCTGCTTTAAGAATTTTTCACTGGAGAGTGTATTCTGCAATATATTTCAGGTTCCCCACTTGAATAAATGTGGGTAATAACATTATCTTACCTTGCTCGACTTCAGACTCTAACTCAGGTATGGCAAATGTATAGTGCAAACAGTGGCTCTTCTTTCACCTACAGCCATGGCAGACATTGCTTATTGATCTCAATACTCTTTCCAGATAAGATTGAAAGGAGCAAACCAGTCATTACCAATCAACCTTATCACCATCCCTGACGTTTCATTTGAGATAATTGGAGACATTCCAGTGGAGAAGACTGGCCATGCTAGATGTTTTGCAAGACTCTGATAACAGGAATCAGGAATTAATGTTCTTTTTTTTTTTATATTTACACAGGCAAGAAGATGTGATAGGAAGTCTCTTCTTACGATTAGGACCGAGTGCCGATCCTGCGCTCTCAACCTTAGAGTCAAGTGCCCAGATGGTTACACCAAGATTACTAATGGCTCTGTAGGAGTTCGAGATTGCAGGTACTCATGAGAAAATAAATGTGCTGGAACTGTGAATCCAACTTGAAACTCCCTGTCTCAAAAACTGCAAAGCATTTCTATGACTTTTCTCTTGCTCTAAGACAATAAGCCCAAACTTAGGTAATTCACAATTTATCAACTTGAGTCCAAAATATATATTGTTGACTGGGCATGGTGGCTCATGCCTGTAATCCCTGCACTCTGGGAGGCCGAGGTGGGAGGATGACTTGAGATCAGGAGTTCGAGACCAGCCTGTCCAACATGGTGAAACCCTATCTCTACTAAAAATACAAAAATTAGCCAGGTGTAGTGGTGCATGCCTGTAATCCCAGCTAGTCAGGAGCTTGAGGCATGAGAATCACTTGAACCCAGGAGGAGGAAGTTACAGTGAGCCGAGATCAAGCCACTGTACTCCAGCCTGGGTGACAGAGTGAAACTGTATCTCAAAAAGTAAAACAAATAAAATATATATTGTTATTCATTCACATTTTAATACAAAATTGACTTATCTTGTATTGCACATAAACATTCTCTTTTCATCTTGCCTGTATTTTGAAAATCTGGGTTTTCTTTAATTTGGAAAGAATTCAAGTCTTGAACGTGTTAAAAGCCTTGAGTCTGGTAGTCATATCATTAGCTATAGACCTTGATACTAATTAGAACTCGAAGAAGGGGAAAAATGAATTACAGCATGATTGCATTTATGTAAACTTTGCATTCTTGAAGACCTCTTGGGATTCAAAACTCTGATAATTCAAGGCTAATTCTGGCAAAGGATAGCAAGTGGTTCTGCTCACTAGCTAATGGGTGCAGCCACGGGGCTCAACTGCAAATGCAATTTGTATTTGCTCAGCCTGTTTATTTAGAATCAGATAGTAGTCAATGAGTTTGCTTTTAATTCCGGGTTGAAGGATTTTTTTTTTTTTTGCGTGAAATGAAACCTTAACACTATTATATCACACTATTTTAAATTCACGTTTGCTTAATGTGACCACACTGTATCTAAAATCAAAATCATCATTTTAAATAAAAGTTTCCCAGCATTAACTAACCTAGAATTAGCAAGCAGTGGGTATCATCAGATGGGATAATTTTTACCTGTTCCTCCTTTTGGAGGTTAGCTTCGAATACGATGATTGGAGTTCATATGGTACATGATTAATGTCTCTGCATAATCAGGACTTGCAACACCTTGATTGCTCCTGATTCTTTCTGGAAAAAAAAAAAGAAAAAAAATAGTAAGCATATTCATCAGTTAACACTCAATTACTAAAGCTGAAAACTTTTTTATACTGGCTACTTTTTTGTTCATTGCCAAGGTGGACACTTGGTTATATCCCAACACACAAACACAGAAACACACACACACATACACACATAGGATAAAATTTTTGCATTCAGAAATGTTTTAGATTTAAAGACTTTGGTCTGTCATTAATCTATGCTAGAACAAACTCAGGATTGGTTCTTTTGTTTTATGTTCTTTGGTTCTGTTTAAAAATCACTTTATTGAGATATTACTGACATACAAAAACCTGGACATTCTTGATGTACACAACTTGATGAATTTGAAGATAAGTACAATCCATGAAACCAACACCACAATCACTGTTATAAATACATCCATCATCTTCAAAAGTTTTCTCCCCCCTCTTTTTTGTGATGAGAACACTTAACATAAGATCTCCTCTCTTTGCAATGTTTAAGCATATATCACATTATAGTTTAGGCACTAAATCTCTAGAATGTTTTCATCTTTCATAACCAAAACTTTGTACCCTTCAAACAATACCTTCCCATTTTCTCATCCTTCCAACCCTTAACAACCACCATTCCACTCTATTTATATTCCTCATTTAAGTGGGATCATATAGTATTTGTTCTTCTGTATCTAGCTTATTTCACTTAGCATGATATCCTCTAGGTTCATTCCTGTTGTCGCAAGTTACAAGATTTCCTTCTTGTTAAGGGCTGAGTAATATTTCAGTGTATGTATATACCACATTTTCTTTATCCATTCATCCACTGATGGATGTTTATGTTGCTTCCATGTCTTGGCTATTGTGAATAATGCTGCAGTGAACATGAGAGTGAAGAGATCTCTTTAAGATCATAATTTCAATTTTTTTGGATATATAACAAGAATTAGAATTAATGGATCATATGGTAGTTTTATTTTTAATTTTTGAAGGACCTCCATACTTTTTTCTACAGCAGTTATACCAATTTACATTTTCACCGACAGTGTACAGGTGTTCCCTTTTCTCCACATCCTTTCCAACACTTGTTGCCTTTTGTTTGTGTGCTTTTTATAATAACCATCCTAATAGCCATGTGGATGTATCTCATTGTGGCTTTGATTTGCCTTTCTTTGGTGTTTAGTGATGTTGAGCACTTTTTTATATATCTATTGGCCACTTGTATTCTTTCAAAATTAGTTCCTGAAAGGATATGTGGTTCTGCCCTCGGACTCTCCTTCTGCCAATGTTCATGAAGAGGTGTCCCTGCCACTATTCTCAACCATTCAAAAAAAAGTCAACTCTATCCCCAACTTGACTGTTCATAAAGTTGTGACTGTGCTGTTAATCAGCTATATTTCAACAACGGGTTGGGGAGGACAACCTTGAACTTATCATCACGTTATTCTTAACAACAGCCCAGTTCAAAGAAATGGAAAGAAACAACATTTATGAAGGATTGTCTCTAGATACACTAAGTCTAATCCTAGAATAAGCCATGCCGGCAAAGATCTCTTTAAATAGACAATGGTGTTTAACCTCCATAGAATTGTTATTCCAGAACTGTATCTCAGCCAGCACTAGAAACTCTTCTAAGGAACTCATCATTTTATCTCCTACTAGGATATTGTGTGAAATGTTCCTTGCTGCATTATACTGCCTCTGCCACAGGCATTTCTTCATCTGCAGTGTCTCCAATAAGTATGCTAAACCTGAGCAATGGGTTTGCTTTAAATCCACACATGCTGTGCATTTTGTTAACTCATGATCTCTCCCTTCCTGCATTGACTGCCAGGACACTCAGTGATAAGTTTTAAGCACACCTCTAGCACGTGCCTAGGCCTTAATATTTATTTCATCTACTAACTTCACTTCTGATAGTACTTTAGATATTTCCCCTGTATGTTCATTGTTCTCTGATTTTTTCGTCCATTTCTCACTATTAAAAATAATCATAATTAAGTTTTATGCTACCTAGAAAGCCAAATGTGTTCCATCTAGATATTTTTAATGGTAGATAAGTATTAAGACCTAAATTGAAAGCTAAGGCAATTCTACTACCTGAGTAACTGCATTGCTTTTATTGTGGTCTAATGTCCTCTCTTTACCCTCCAAGGTACACCTTTGAGGTCGGAACATACTCTCTGTCTCTCCCTGGATGCCGCCATATTTGTAGGAAGGACTATCTCCAACCTCGGTGTTGTCCTGGCCACTGGGGCCCAGGCTGTATAGGTAAGTGGCACAGTGGTTGGACTTTGAGACTTGCTTCTTTGTGTCTCATTTCACAGAAAATTGAGATGAAGGAAGCCCAATAAAAAGAAGAATATTAACATCCATTTATAGAAATTTCTGTTAGTCTACATGTAGAAAATCTTTCTTGCCCTGTTAGCTTTCACAAAGCAATCTGCTTTACTGCTGATAGAGATCTCTCTTTAAGAGAATTCCTCTGTAAGCCAGAAAAAGGGACAATTGAAAGGATATCCATTTTATTTTAAAAGATATTTGCAAAAGAAAGGAAGTTAAAACCTGGGCTATTATGACCCCAAATACAATTTTCTTTAAGAAGAAGTTTTGTTGCAATGTCTTGAAGACTGTAGTTATTGTTTGGCAACCAAAATAATTATTAAATATTCTAAAAATTTGTCTTAGGATGGAATATCAAACTTTAAAATGGTAGACTTAAGACACATCAGGGTAAAGAAACAATGTAAAGTTAATTGTGTAGATATGCAGATACACATATACATAAAAATTAATTCTGACCAGGTTTTACTGTAGGAAAAACTACTAGCAAAGTCTGAATCAATGGTATAATTAGACTTCTGCGATCAAGCATAGCATTTGATAGCTGAAATTGAACTTTTATCCTTAGTATAGATACTAACACTCAAATAGTGACTGAGTCCTTGCTACCTGTGGAAATTATGTCAAGTCTTCTTTTTTTGGTAGGAAAAAATCAGGTATTTTAATTTATGAATTTGCAGTTCATTCCCCATCTTTTTAGATGTAATGACAACATCTCCTTAGGATCCACATAAAAGGAGAGATTCGTTCTCTTTTGCTTTGTTTTTGTTCTGATTAAAGTAATACAAGCAAATTATATACAGCTTGTAAAGTTTAGAAAGGTATAAAGAAACAAAAAACATCAGTTTATATTCTGTCGCATATAGGAAACCTTAAATATTTTGGCATGTTTCAGTCTTGGCTTTTTTTTCCATATAACTTGTAAATAGTTGAATCCATACTGTATGCATAATGTCTTTTGGGTTTTTTGTTTGTTTGTGTTTTTAACTAACAATTAAATGAATAAACGCTTCTATTTACTCAATATTGCTGACATTAGGTACCACAGAGGTACTCAGCCTATATTACTTAATGTAATTTTTAAAACAAATCTTTGAGTTAGACATTTTTATCCCCATTTTGCCTATGAGAAATCAGATTTTAAAATTATCTTTTGCCAGTTTCCTTTGGACTGGTAAGTGATAAAGCAAGTTCAAGTTCAAAGCTGCCTGGCACCAAAGCCTACCTCTTTCTGCTCTGTTCTACTGCCTAGAGCAAACCTGTTCAAAAAGGAGAGCCTCAAAATGTGTTGGTAATGTATTTTTTGATTGGCAGGTCCTTTCTGCCTTCCCAGGAAATGCCTGGATTAGACTTCTTGCCCTGGAAAGGTCAAGGTTTGGGGTTCAAGAGATCCTGCCGATGGCCGGGCGTGGAGGCTCACGCCTGTAATCCCGGCACTTTGGGAGGACGAGGCGGGCGGATCACGAGGTCAGGAAATCAAGACCATCCTGGCTAACACGGTGAAACCCCCGTCTCTACTAAAAATACAAAAAATTAGCCGGGCATGTTGGTGGGCGCTGGTAGTCCCAGCTACTCAGGAGACTGAGGCAGGAGAATGGCCTGAACCCGGGGGCCGGAGCTTGAAGTGAGCGGAGATCGCGCCACTGCACTCCAGCCTGGGCGAAAGAGGGAACCCCGCCTCAAAAAAAAAAAAAAAAAAAGAGAGAGAGATCCTGCCGCTTCTCTCTGTTAACTCCTCTATACTCAGTTTAACTCAGCATGTTGGCACAGCATATTTCTACGAGTTTAGCAAATAAGAATCAGGTGTCTTTTAAAGCAATTAACTCAATGTTAATCAAATGCAGTGTCTTTTAAAGCAATTAACTCAAACTTCCAGATTTTAAGAACTTTTTTTGTGCCAAATGTGGTCATGATCATGTCTAGGTCTTATAGACATTTTGATACAATAGAAAGAATGTTTAGATTTGCTTTTCTCTTTCTAACCCATAAAAACAAATCTGATGCTAAGTTATTAATCAGACACATTGAAAACAAGGAATGGCTTTGTCCAAGATGCAGAACAAAAGTCAGCACGTCCAACATAATGAACAGCCAGGAGGGCAAAAGAACACTGGGCCAGCAGCTAGAACTTCGTTCCACCGCTCACTGGTTGGGGCAAATGACTTTCTGCCTACTCCTCATTCTCCTCATCTGTCAAATGGGAGCTAAAAGTCCTACTTTACAAAACTGTAGCTGAGATTTTAAAACATTAACCTAGGTGATAAGACTTGGCAAAGTCTATGACAAAAAGAAGGACCTTTATAAATAAATGAATCAGTGACTCACAGTCAAAATTGACCTCTGATAATGAAAGATGAATAAAATGACACTCCTTCTCTAAATCCTTTTTTAACAGAGGGTAACTCTTAGAGCATGAGTAGGCAAAGAGAATTCAAGATCTTTTAGCAGGTTTATGCCATCATACTGTGCTATGTGCAGGCAAATGTGGCAAGGTTCACATCCACAATCAAAAGAGTCCAAAAGGGTAGCTGGGCATGGTGGCAGGCACCTGTAATCCTAGCTACTTGGGAGGCTGAGGCTAGAGAATTGCTCGGGAGGCAGAGGTTGCAGTGAGCCAAGATCATGCCACTGTACTCCAGCCTGGGTGACAGAGTGAGACCCTCTCTCAAAAAAAAAAAAAAAAAAAAGAGTCCAAAAGCATTATTTGAATGCTCAAACATTTCCTTCAGACAGGTCTTAAAGCCAGAGCAGCAAAACATGAAAACTGGGGCCTGGACATTATTTCTACTGTCCTTTCACTGGGGCAAAACAGTACTCCCCTTTATCTTCATCTTCCAAACATACTAGATGTCTCGAAAGGCTTCCTTCCTTTGGCTAGGGAAAAAGATAAATCCTCTACTTGGCAGTATATTTTACCTCTCACATTTTGTGGTGATGACAAGCAAGACCTTGACTATCACTTTACATTTCCGTAAGGATAAGGCCATTTCGGAGCTGCTGACATGGGTCCATCCTTCTTTCTGAGGAAGCACTTTCCCAAGCTCCAGAATGGCCTTGTTTCCAAAGCAAATGGAACATCCACTTCCTTTTTAATGCACTGACAAATACATGCATATGCAACACTTCTGGGTTATTTCAAAAATGTATCTTACTCAAATTGGAAAATCACCCTATGGTCAATGCTGAAAACTTGGAGAATGTAAAGAAACACAATGAAAAAAATTACCATCATCTTCTAAAATTAAGAACAAAGCATGAATTCTCACTTAGGGAAAAAAAATAAGGAAGGTGTTTCTACCTGGATGTAACCTGCTTCTCCCTAATTAAAAATTACACTACCAAATGTGCACATGGAGATCTTTCCTCACAAAAATACATTTCTACTTTGGAACTTAATCATGTCTGAACAGCCGATATTCTATTTGGGATGAAATTGATTTTTTAATTTGAACATCCTACTTTTTTTTAATTCTGCCATGAACGTTAATGGATTTGTGTAACAACTCAAAGTGATGGAAAACGAACATGTGCAAAGGAGTTACACCCAAACTCAATTGTGGACAAAACAATCTGACTATTTCAAAAAGAAATAGTCTTGATTTTTCTTTTTTAAGTCAATGTCATCGAATTTTCTAAATTTATTTTTTATATCATGTTATTTGCCTTTCCAGGCCTCTTTTTCTTTCTCACTGCATATTTCTTGCCATTCACTATCCAGGTTACAAATAATAGACCACAGGGATTTGAAACCATCCTTTTAGGCATTTCCTTTTTTGCTTTGAGTGACAAATAATGCTGAGTTCACTTGAAGAACATATTTTACTTCAGTTTCCCAGGCAGACAAATCCAACAAGAGCTTTAAATGGAAGACTGGGACGGATTTTCTGCCTAGCACTGTGCACCAAGCTTTTAAACAAAGGTGGTGACGTGGAATAGGCACCTCTAGGGTTTCTTAGGAGATAAAGTTACAGAGATGTCCCTGGTCTCTTGTGGGGCAGGAAGTGCATTATCTTCCTTTAAAGAAACAGACAAGAAACAGACCAGCTGTTGATTTGCTGATGGCTTATAATGGTAAAGCCTCCTGCATTAGGAAAGTCAGGATGCAAGAGACCACCAGAGTAGTGGTGACCCAAGGAAATGTGATAATGACCTAGAATAGTCTTATCAGCTTCTTGAGCCTCACAATGCATCGGAAACATGCCCTTGTAGCAAATTCTGTAATATCTCTTTCAAGCATCATTGCTAAGAATGTCAATTTTACCATAGCTTTTTCTAATGGGGGCCTGAGATGATAGAAAATGATTTGAAAAGCAGGAAATAAATTACACTGTTTCCTTAAAATTTTTATTTAATAACCAAATGAGCTCTTTTCATAAATTGTTAAAACAGTCTATCTAGGCCATAAAATGAGGATTCCTCATACCCCTACATTCCTGCTACCTTTTCTTCCAAGTTCCTTCCAGCATTGGCCAGCTCATAAAAATCAAGCATTTATTAAGCACCTACTATATGCTGCACACAATCAGATATATAATAGGCCCGACCCCTAATCACATGTATGATAGGTCCCTATCCCCAAGGAGCTCACAGACTAATGAGGGAAATTGACATGGGAGCAGAGTAGGAAAAACAGTTGTACCTGTGACCCCAGGTGAGGACACTGGGACTTTGAGGAGTTTTGCAGCCTGCCCAAAGAGAACCGGCTAATAAGTGTGGAGCCACACCAGGAAACAGGGACTGTCTCACTGCAGACCCCAGTTCTAACTCATTACTCTCTCCTGCTTTCCAAAATACCTGGTTGTGTTGCAGGCTCAACTTCTAGGAAAGTAGCCTTCCTCTAACTAGCCCACCCCTGGAATTCTTGCTTCCACCATTAGCTGGGTGCCTGCTCTGCCTGGGGTTGGTTCCATGACACCTGAGCTCCCTTCTGAGAGGCAGCATGGTTTTACAGTAAGATCGCAGACTCCAGAGTCAGATTTCCTGGCTTCCATTCCCAGCTTTATTCTATTTCAGTTCTGAGACTTACTCCCTCTGCAGCATTGCCAGATTTAGCAAATAATAATACAGGGCACCCAGTTCTATTTGAATTTCGGATAAACAACGAATCTGCAAACAATATTTGGAATGTACTTATGCTAAAACAATATTCATTGCCTATCTGAAATTTAAATCTAACTTAGTATCCTATATTTCACCTGGTAACCCTATTCTTTGGTACTGTCTTCCTCATCTATAAAATAGAAATGATGATGCTAACACACCTACCTTCCAAAGATTGCACTGAGGATTAGGTGAGCTAGTATGTGGAAAGTACTTAGGATGTGCCCGGTAGATGGTCAGCCTCCAGAACATATGGGCTAGCATTTCTGTCTTTTGCGTTTCTCAGATCATCAGTGGCCCTCTTTATTTCAGGGAGTGTTTATTGACTTGATTTTATATTCTAAAGTGCTGGCCTGTTATACTCTGCCTTCAGACTTAAGGACTCAAATTCTTCAGTTAGGCCTGATTGCAATGCCAGTTCCAACTCTTAACGACCATGTAATCTTGGGCAAATTACCTCGCTTCAGTATTCTTACCTATAATCTGAGTGATGAAGATGATAATACCTTCCTCATTTAGTTGTGAGAATGAGAACATACATGAAAAGTGGTTGGCAATAGTACATGCTCAATAAATTCTCTCATTGAGCTGATAACTAATTCCCTACATAATTTCAGCACTTTGGTAAGGACATTTCTGTACATCTCATTTCTTTGTGTAGCTTATGGTCCCATATGTGTATTTTTTTTTTCTCATGATTGTCTGCCTTTCTATGGATGGACCCAGTGAATCATGCTGATGTCTCAGGCCACAGCAAAGGCCTGTCTTTGAGGAGCATAAGGAAAGTGATCTCTTACTCAGCTACAGTTTGCTACAACAAAATACTATAGACTGAGTGGCTGAAACAACAGATGTTTGTTGAGTGAGAGAAAGGGAGGGAGAGGGCACTCTAGTGCTCCAGTTTTCCTTCTTTTTATAAGGATACTAATCCCATCACAGAGAGTCCACCTGATGGTTTCATCTGAACCTCCCAAAGGCCCTACCTGCAAATACTATCTCATTGGAGGTTAGGGGCTTCAACATATGAATTTAGGGAGACACAAACTTTCAGGCCATATCAATAAGTATTCACCTTGGCCTTTCATCCATGGGGTCACAAGCCACTAGGCAAGAAGGCTGGGCCAGGGTGAAGCAGCTCCTATAGAGAAAACCTCACATCCATTGCGGAATATTTGATGTTGTGGCTCAAGAAAGTCCCCAGGAGATAGCAATTTCCAGCCAGCATATGCCTTCACCCTTTGCCCAGCTACAGGCAGACACATGAAGAACTGTGGATGGATGGCAGAGCACTTGTTTCGAAGAGAAGGATGTGTTGGGGCACTTCTTCAGAAATAAGCACTAAAGTCGGCCCCACCAGCCTCTTCCTGACCGCAGCAAGAGACAGGCATACTCCTTCCTGTCCTGGCTAAATTTTATTTTACTTCCTTGTGAAAACACAAAGAGAAATTATTGCCAGTTTTGAAGATAATAGTAAGCATTCAACAAATGTTGAATGAATAATTAAATGAATGTAAAAGCTATGCAAAATATTATAAGTAGTCCATACAGAGAAGCAAAATTACAAGCCAGAGCTGAATGGGAATCATTATCTCTGATCCTAGTGGCTGTGACCTTGTTACCAAACCTTGCTAGGCTTCAGTTTCCTCTTAGATAAAATGGTGATAACAACTTCATAGGGCTATTGTGAGGATTAAATACTGAGATAGCACACGTAATGTGCTTGGCATGCTACCCGGGGTCTAGATTGCTAAAATAACAGCAACAACAATAAAGCAAGGGCAGCACAAAAAGGAAAAAAAAAGGGGAGTCAAGAAACCTTTAAAGGGGCCAGGCGAGGTGGCTTGAGCCGGTAATCCCAGCACTTTGGGAGGCCAAGGAGAGCGGATCTCTTGAGGTCAGGAGTTTGAGATCACCCTGGCCAACATGGTGAAATTTCAGATCTACAAAAAATACAAAAATTAGCAGGGCATGGTGGTGGGTGCCTGTAATCCAAGCTACTCAGGAGGCTGAGGCACGAGAATTGCTGAAACCCGGGAGGCGGAAGTTGCAGTGAGCCAAGATCACGTCACTGCACTCCAGCCTGAGTGACACAGCGAGACTCTGCCTCAAAAAGAAAAGAAAAGGAAAACCTTATAGACCAAGATCTGGCTTCTGGAAGGTGATCAGCAGTGCTTTGCTAGATGACTATTTGAACCTGAAGAACTGCCTCCTGAACATTTATTTTTTTGCAACTATATTAAAACATTCAAATTGAAAGATTTCTCGATTGAAAGTAGGAAATTATATAACTTACCATGTGTTTAAAAATAGATATTTATGAATCTAGTGTCTGAATCTGTTTTCCTTTCCAGTGAGAACAAACTATAGAAAAGGATGTTTGTAAGGTCTAAATAGAAGTGGAATTTAATCAATCATTTTTTGGACATTAATTACCTTTTCCACACTGGTCTTTGAGACACATGATCAGTGCTAATGGATTTTTTTAAATTTATTATCATAATTTACATACAGTAAAACTCAACCTTTTAAGTATACAGCTATTCAAGCTTTGACAAACCTGAAGAGTTGTGTGGCAACCACCACAATTAAGATAGGGAACAGTTTCATATCCCCCCCAAATTCTGTGTTGCCAAGCCCCCCCTCAACTCTCAATCCCTGGAAAATACTAACCTGTTTTCTGTGCCTATAATTTTGCCTTTATGTCATATAATTGGAATCATTCAGTATGTACCCAGTATGTACCTTTTTGAGTCTCGTTTCTGTCACTTGGCACAATGAATACGAGATTCATCCATGTCATTACCTGTATCAAGTTTCATTCCTTTATAATCCTTTACAGTACTCCATTCTGTGGCTAGACCCAGTTTGTTAAGCTATTCACTAACTGAAAGACATCTGAGTTTGTTTCCAGTTTGGGGCAATTAAAAACAAAGCCACTATGGACGTTCACACACAGGTTTTGGGGTGAATGTAAGTTTTCATTTCATTTTGGTAAATACCTAGGAGTGGTTGTCCTGGATTGTAGAGTAAAAATATGTTCAACTTTATTAGAAACTGCCAAACTGTTTTCCAAAGGATCTACATTATTTTTCATTTCTATCAGCAATGTATGAGGATTCCAGTTGTTTGGCATCCTTGCTAGCAATTGCTATAATCAGATTTTTTTAGCCATTCTAATGGATGTATAGTGGACTTGCATTGTAACCCATTTTAATTTGCATTTTTCATGTGCTTATTTGCTATTCATATATTTTTCGGGTAGTTTGTATTCTTATTACTGAGTTTTGAGAGTTCTTTAAGTATTTAAGATATTAGATGTGTGCTTCGTAAATACTTCTTCCCAGTCTGTGTCTTGTCTTTCAAGTCTCGTAACATTGCCTTTTGAAGAGAAAACATTCTTAATTTTGATGAGGTTTAAATATATCATGCCTTTATAGATACTGCTTCATGTATCATATCAAGAAATCTTTGACCAACCTTATATCACGAAGATTTTTTTCTATATTTTCTTCCCAAAACTTTGTAGTTTTAGGCTTTACATTTAGATCTATCATCTATTCCAAGTTAGTTCCTGTATATTGTTTGTAGTATGGATCAAGATTCATTTCTTTGCATATAGATAATTTCAAAAGCTCCAGCAACATTTCTTGAAAAGATGATCCTCTCCTCATCAAATTGCCTTTGGACCATTGTAGAAAATTAATTCATTGTCTATGTACAGG
This sequence comes from Rhinopithecus bieti, assembly GCF_001698545.2. Taxonomy (NCBI): domain Eukaryota; kingdom Metazoa; phylum Chordata; class Mammalia; order Primates; family Cercopithecidae; genus Rhinopithecus; species Rhinopithecus bieti. The sequence goes on from NW_016811898.1 coordinate 639,840, forward strand.
TCTATTTCTGGACGCTCTATTCTGTTCCACTGATCTATATGTCTATCCTTCCATGAATACCACACTGTCTTGATTACTATAATGTTGCAGTAAGCCTTAAAATGAAGTAGTGTAAGTCCAACTTGACCTTTTTCAAAATTATTTTGCTTATTCTAGTACCTTTGCTTTTCCATTCAAGTTTAGGATCAATTTGTCAATTTCTAACAACAAAAAAAGTCCTCGTAAGATTTTAATTGGAATTTCATTAAATCTATAGATGCATTTAGGGAGAACTGACACCTAAAAATATTGATTCTCTTATTCATAATGACAGTGTAGCTCTCCATTTACTTAGGGCTTCTTTTATTTTGTTTATCACTGTTCTATAAATTTCAGCTTACAAATTTTGCAGAATTTTTATCAGATTCGCACCTAAGTTCTTCATGACTTTTGGTACTACTTCTAACAGTTTTTTGAAATTTCAATCTCTAATTGTTAATTGCTAGTTTATGGAAATAGAGTTGATTTTGTATAATGACCTCATATACTGAGAAATTACTAAATTGATGTGTTAGTTCTAATAACTTTCTGGAGATACTTTGGAATTTTCTCCATAGACAGTAATGTTGCCTGTGAATAAAGACAATTTTATTTATTTATTTCTAATCTGCATTCATTTTATATCATTTTTTAACCTTACTGCACTGACTATGATGTATTTATCAGTTTTGTATATTGCTAGGGTCAGGTTGCTATAACGTTGCTTAAAAATTTTGTATCTGTACTCATTGGGGATGTTGGTATATAGTCTTCTTGTTATGTATTTGGTTTTGGAATCAGGATAATAATGCTCCCTATATTGAGTGAACTGAGATATATTCCCTCTTCTTCAATTACCTAGAAGAGTTTTTGTAAGACTGATATAATTTCTTCCTTACATGTGAGATAGTATTCACAAACAAAGCCATTTGGCATGGAATTTTGTTTGTGTAAAGGATTTTAATTTTAAATTCAACTTCTTGGATATAAGAACATTAAGGTTATCTATTTCCTTTGAGTGAGCTTTCCTAGTTTTTTCCTTTCAATAAATTTGTCCATTTTTATCTACATTCTCAAATTTATTGGCATAAACTTGTTCATAATATTCATTTATTATCCCTTTAATGTCTACAAGATTTGTAGTGATGTCCCTTCTCTCATTTCTGTGATTGGTAATTTTCATCTTTCTTTTTTTTCTGATTAGTCTGGCTGTAAATTCATCCATTTCATTGACCAGCTTTTGGTTTCGTTTATTTACTCTATTGCTTTTCTAATTTTTATTTCATTGGCCACTGCACTTTATACCTCCTATCTTGTGCTTGCTTGGGTTTCATTTGCTATTATTTTTCTAACTTCTTTACCTTAAGTTGTAAGTTTGGGTCATTATTTTAAAACTATCTTCTTTTCTCATATGATACTTATTTAGTGCAATAAATTTCCTTCTAAGCATTGCTTTAAATGCATCTCATAAATGTTGATACATTGTGTTTCAATTTTATTCAGTTCAAAATAATTTTAATTTCCATCTTGATTTTTTCTTTGAAATCGGTTACTTTTAAGTATAATATTTTACTTCCAAATAGAATAATTTTAAGATATATTCCTGCTATTGTTTCCAAATATGTTTCTTTTATTCAGTGAATCCAAATTAAGATATCAAATTTGTGAGATTAAGCTAATACCATGCTTAGAAGGAAATGTATCATTTAATTATATTGTGGACAGGACACATATATTATTTGAATCCATTTAAATTTATTAAGACTTGTTTTATGACCTACAATATCTCCTATCTTTGCAACTGTTTCATGTGCTCTTGAAAAATAGGTGTATTCTGCCACTGTTAGATGGAGTATTCTGTAAATGTCAATTAGGTCAAATTGATTAATAATGCTGTTCAAGTCTTTTCTATACTTAATAATTATTTATTTTTACTTTTAAGGGAAATATGATTCAATATTCTTAATTTTAAGACTACTTGTTCTATTGGTTATTGAGAGAGGTACTGAAATCTCTACTGTAACTGTATATTTACCTATTTCTCCTTGCAGTTCAATGAGTTTTTGTTTCACGTACTTTGAAAATCTCTTATTAGGTCAATACGTATTTATGGTTTATGTTCTATTGATGAATTGATTCCATTAACATTATGAAATGAACTTCTTTATCCCTGGTAAAAATATGTTAACTTGAAATCTACTTCATCTAATATTAATATGAGTTACTTCAGCTTTCTTTTGACTAATGTTAGTGTGCTTTTTTTCTCCCTTTACCTTTAACATAATTGTATATTTAAAATATACAATTTTGTAGGCAGCATATAGTTAGGGTCTCTTGTAGGCAACATATAGTTAGTTATTGCCCTTTCAACTAATATGACAGCCCATGTCTTTTAATTAAGGTTGTTTAGACCATTTATATTTAATGTGTTAGGTTTACATCCATCATCTTACTATTTATTTTCTGTTTGTTCCATCTGTTCTTTGTTCCTTTTGCCCTCTTTGTTTGTCTTCTTTTGTATTAATTAATTCTTTTTTATGATCCTCTTTTATCTCCTTTGTTGGCTTACTAGCTACACTTTTTATTTTTGGCAATTTTTTAAATGTTTCCTTTAAGGTTTATGGAATAAATCTTTAACTTAACACAGTCTACCTTTAAGTGATATTACACCACTCTATGCACAAGAATCTTAAAACAATATACTTCTATTTCTACACTCCTATCCTTGGTGCTATTGTTGTTATGTATTTTACTTCTATATATGTTAGAAGCCCCACATTATATTGTTACCAATTTTTCCTTAAACAAACGAACCATCCTTTAAATGATTTAAAATATCGAAAAAATATATTTTACATTTAAGCACATAATGACAATGTCCAACATTCTTAATTCTTTTATGTGGATACAGATTTACATCTGGTATTATTTTCTTTCTTCCTGACCAATTTTCTTTAACATTTCTTGTAGTGCAGGATATCTAGTGATAAATTCTTACACCTTTCGTATGTCTGAAAAAGTCCTTATTTTGCCTTTGTTTTTGAAAAACATTGTTGTTGGATATAGAATTTTAAGTTGACAAATTTTTGGTTTTGGTACTTTAAGGATGTTGTTTCACTGTCTTTTCACTTACATTGTTTCTAACAAGATCTGTTGTCATTGTTATCTTTGTTCCTCTCAGCATAATAAATCCTTTTTCCCTTTGGCTGCTTTTAATTTACTCTTTATCACTGGTTCTAAGGTATTTTATTATAGTGTGTAGTTTTCTTCATATTGTTTGTGCTAGGTATTCTTTGAGCTCTTGGATCTGTGGGTTTATAGTTTTCATCAAATTTGGAAATTTTGACCACATTTTTTTCAAATACATTTTCTCCCTTCCTCCTTTTCAGAGATTCCAGTTATACATATATTAAAATGTTTGAAGTTGTCCCACAACTCACTGATGCTCTGCTCATTATCTTTCAGTCTCTTTTCTCTCCATGCTTCATTTTGTATAGTTAATATTGCTTGTCTTTAAGTTCACTAATCTTTTATTTCTCAGTCTTTAAACTGCTGTTAATTCTATATCTTGTATTTTTATTTCAGATGTTGTATTTTCATTGGTAGAAGTTCAATTTGGTTTTGTTTATATCTTCTTTAACTTGCTTATTTCTCTACCTTCTTGAATATATAGAATACAGTTATAGTAACTATTTCTAAATCTTTGTCTACCAATAATATCATATAGTGATCTCTGGGTTGGTTTCAATTAACTGGTTTTTTCCCTCATTATTTATGCCTAGTAAATTTTTATTGAAATCAGACATTGCAAATATTACTTTGTTGGGTGCTTCTTATTCTTGTACTTTAAAAAATTCTTGAACTTTGTTCTGTGTCCACTTTGAGGAGTACCCTGTGTTAGAACTTTGTTGCCATTGACAGATGGCCTGAAGGCATAGAGTGGAGCTCTTTGAGAATTTTAAGAAGAAATAATATGAATTTTAGTGCCTGGTAGATAAGAAGTTTACAGAATTTTCTTTCATTGCAACATACTTGATGGTACAATTTAGGAGCTAAGTTTCCTGTTGACCTGTAACCACTGGAGGCCACACCTTTTTACCAAAATAACCTAACTGCTGATTAGTCAAAGTGGCTTTAAGTTAGTGTACAAAATCTCCCCATGAATAGCACTGGCTTTCCACCAGCTGCCCAGTGCTACAGGCTTTTCTGAAGGAAGTCATGTTCCAGTTAAGTGTTCAGGAACTTTCTTCTTACTAAGTTCATCCACATCAGAACCTTTCTGAAGCACCAGAAACATTGCCTAGTGTCCAGCTGATACACCACACAACCATGCCATGCAAAGGCACATCAACTCATAGGCATTGCTTCCCATCAGCCTGCTAGGCATAAAAATCTTCACTTCCTCTCTGTTTAGGACAATCTACATAAATTTGTCCAGCATACCCAGTGGTTCTCAAATATTAATGTGTAGTAGAATTACCTGCCATGCCTGTTAAAATGTACTTTCCTGAGTCTTACACCAGGGAATCTCTATTTGGTATGTGTTAAGTGTCGGGTTTTGCCTAAAATTGTAACAGGTTCTTATTGCCCAAGTGGATGAAATTGGACTGAAATTCAGCCCATTTTCAGCTTGCCAAACCATACACTCTAGTGTGGGCCTGGTATACCAAAAGGAAGGGGCACCTTCAATTTATTTTAGTTTCATCTGCTTTCCAAGCCTAGTGTCTGTGGGGATATATCCACAAGAGCAGTGAGAATAGGGAAGACTTTTTATAATGTGCACAAAGGCTCTCTATGCCCTGGCATATTAGTCCAGGGCTTCCAAAAGGGAGATGCCAGACAGGGCTAGAGATGCAAGAGATTACTTAGAAGAAACATGTGTGATGAAAAAAATGAGAAGAAAGCCAGGAGAAGCAGAGGGAGAAAGCAATGCAGGTCTGACCCTTGTGAACAAGAGAGGGAGTCAAGGAAGGTTAGTTGGAAAAGCTATAGACTATATGTAGGTCTAAGAAAATTTGGTAAAGCTGATGAGGAGTCCTCTAGCCAAAATCACCCAGCAGAGAAAGCCTGCATCTTAAAGGAGTGGGCCTGCCCTGGCGTCTCTACCATGCTCAGTCATGGGCTGGAAGGAGTCATGAGAAGTGTAGTCTCATGAAAAAATAGTAGATTTCAAGGTAATTATGCTTCTGAAGTTGGAGATCTAAGAGGTGCTTGTTCATGGCTCGCATACAGTATTAGTCCATTCTCACATTGCTGTGAAGAAATACACAAGGCTGGGTGATCTATAAAGGAAAGAAGTTTAATTGGTTCACAGTTCTGCATTGCTGGGGAGGCCACAGGAAACTTACAATCATGGTGGAAGGCAAAGGAGAAGCAGGCACCTCTTCACAGGGTGGCAGGACAGAGTAAGAGCAAGCAGGGGAAATGCCAGACAGTTATAAAGCCATCAGGTCTCGTGAGACTCACTCACTATCATGAGAACAGCATGGGGAAACTGCCACATGATCCAATTACTTCCACCTGGTCCAGCCCTTGATACATGAGGATTATAATTCAAGATGAGATTTTAGGTGGGGACACAGCCAAACTGTATCACATACCTAATGAGGAGGGCCTTGGAAATTTGCCTTTGTAAAAAGTTCTCCACTCCCAAGGGATTCCAAACACCTGGTCCAGTGAATCACCCTTAGAGAAACACCTGCCTAAATTTTTTAAAAGAAAGGTATATTAACTGTCCTTAAGGAAAAAGAATGTCCAGACTTCCTAAACACAAGGTCACACTCTTGGGAACTGGAATTGGGGAAGCTCCCCAATTCCTCTCTGATCAGCGTAGCCTAGAGCATGGTTATATTCTCAAGAAATGACTCTGCCCCATGTTCTGCCACGTGTGTTATAATAGGAATGAGCTGAGTGGAACAGGCACCCCGAGGATGGAAGTCAAATCTGCCTCAGAGGCAGGGTCAGGGAAAGGGTCTTTGAAGGTGGGAAAAGTACAGGTAAGGTATGGAGAGAAAGGCATGTCTAGAAGAGTGTGGAATAGTCTATTTGGCTACATGGAAAGAGTGCACGATGGGGAGATAAGTTGGTTCCATGCTTGGAGGAACAGATTCAGTGGAATGTGAGTTTGGGAGACTGGGATTTAGGCATCATTGCCTGAAAATGTAAAAATACCTGGGAGGACATTTCTGCAAGGTGGCACTGATTGATGAGTCTCAGGCTGCAGGAGGACCTGTGTTGCTCTGAGCAAGCCCAGAAAGCAAACTGGGTGTCACCCAGACAGCATCTTGTACACCCATTTCTGGAGAGAGGTACAGAGAACAAGAGAGGGAAATAGTTGGGAGCTGTCACTACCTTCCTAGCTCTGCACAGGGCTGGCCCTGGCTCACAAAACACCATCTCAGCTCAAGAAGGGCCTCCTATAAAAAGCACACAGGAGAAGAACTATTTGATGGTGAACGATTTATGAAGATGCTCTCTTAGCACCCTTTCCCCAACAATGTGAGTGAACTCAAATGGCTCAGTTGCTTTTCAGATTGGCTCCCAAGTGTTTACCTGGTCCCTGCTTGATTCAGCTCTCTCCCTTCCTCTACATCCTCACCTCCTGCTGCTCATTCTAAGACAAAGACCAAAACCTTTAACAGGGCCCTTTCTTAGTGATCTAGCTTTTGCCATCTGTTGAGATCAGATCTAAACCAACTGGGCTGTTTAGAATTAAATTATTTTTGGTAACTATTGGTAAGTAAGATCGAGTAGGTGAAGTGATGAGAGCTCTAGATCTCTTCCCCTGACAACCCTTAGTCCAGTCCATGAATCAGTATTACCTGAGTATCTGTTTAATCTGCAACTCTCTCCTCACTAGACTGGTAGGATCATGGAAATAGGAACCAAGTCTGTATGCTCACTTGTAAATATCCAAGATCTTAGATGGTCTGATTCAAACAAGTACCAGTAATTTATTTCCTGAGTGTTTTAACTGTTACAGTACCAGTCTGAAAAAACAAAAACTCAAGAAGATCCACTCTGAATAATAGCAACTATCATTCATTAAGCACCTAATATTTCCAGTCCCTACAACAACCTGCCTAGAAGACAGTATTGTCCCCACATACACCTGAACTGAATCTCAGAGCCAGGCATGGACTTTGCCAAAAGCAAAGGGTTGCAAGCAAAGAGTTTAGCTGGGATTCGAACCCAGAACATTCTGACTGCAATGTCCCAGCTCCTCCCATGGCACCATCGCATTTCATGCCACTACTAGCCTAGTTGGTGAGAGCAACCCAAACCAATGTCTTGCTTTTTGAGTACTTATGAATATTAGCTACCCATCAGTATGTCTTCCCCTTCCCTTGCCCCACAAACATGCCTGTTACCTGAGCTGTTGTCCTGGGGTGCATACCTGCCTGTTAATGGTGGATGTTAGTCATAAATGGTGCAGTAGAGTGGAGCATCTTTCCAGGTTTTGAACCTGGCTCTGCCACTGCTGTGGAAATACCACAGATCAAAATGGGCAATTTAGACTGTGTAGTTTGCTAATATTCTGGATGCAGGAAGGAATCGGAAGGAGCCAGACAGAAAATCATCTACAGAGGGATATGACTCCCACCTCTATAGTACCTGCACATTATGAATTTTCTTCTAAAGAACTAGCCTAGTAACTTAAGGGAGTCCCCAGGGTCTCTTTCAGAGAGCTGCCTCTCTTAGTGCTTAGAAGTCTCTTTCTTCAAGAACTGCTGCTATGGTCTGAATGTTTGTGTCTCCCCAAAATTCGTATGTTCATACCTAATCCCTAATGTGATTATATTAAAAGGTAAAGTCTTTGGGAGGTGATTAGGTCATAAGAACAGAGCCCTTATGGATGGGATTAGATCCCAGAGAGCTCCCTCGCCCCTTCCGCCAAGTGAAGATACAGTGAGAAGTCACCATCTATGAACCAGGAAACAGGCCCTCACCAGACACAGAATCTGCCAGCACCTTGATATTGGACTTCCCAGCCTCCAGGACTGTGAGAAATACACTTCTGTTGTTTATAAGCCACCCAGTCTAAGGCATTTTGTTATAGCAACCTGAATCAACTAAGACAAATGCATTTTTATTTTCCATGGATGCTGATTTCACATGCCACAGGGAAGATATGTGGCAGAATGAGCTGTGGCACAGGAAAGTTTATGGCAAAGGTCTTATGGGATGGGGATGGGAGGGAAGGGACAGCAGGAAGGTGGTCACTTCAGTAGAGGAAGGGTAAGTGTGTCTATCATTACCCCTTGCCAACTGGGTGACTTTGGCCAAGTCAGTTAACCACTCTGCCTGTTTCCTCATCTAGAAAGTATGGCTAAAAATAAGATTTAACTTCAGGGGATTGCTATGAGTTGTAAACAAATGCATCCTTTATTATTATTGATATAGCTTGGCTCTGTGTCCCCACCCAATCTCACCTTGAATTGTAATAATTCTCACGTGTCATGGGAGGGACCCAGTGGGAGGTAATTGAATCATGGGGGCAGGCCTTTCCCATGCTGTTCTCATGATCATGAATAAGTCTCACGACATCTGATGGTTTTATAAAGAGGAGTTCCCCTGCACATGCCCTCTTGCCTGCTGCCATGTAAGACGTCACTTTGTTCTTTCTTTGTCTTCTGCCATAATTGTGAGGCCTCCCCAGCCATGTGGAACAGTGAGTCCATTAAATCTCTTTCCTTTACAAATTATTCGGTCTCAGGCATATCTTTATTAGCAGCATAAGAATGGATTAATACAATTATCTAGAACTTCCTGTCTTGTTGGAAGGCACTTACCTTGCTAACTTAAATGTGAGATAACATTTCATCTTGCCTCATTCACACAGACACATTTCATGGTCATTGCATGGTTTCTGCTTGGTGCTTGCAGGTCCAGATTTCTTATTTAAACAGTCAGATCTCATCCAAATTGGCAATAAATCCATGTCACCTCAGCACTCAAAGTGGAGAACAACAGCAAGTATAAAAAGAAATAGAATTTATTTTCATCTTCATCACAATAGTGCCTTAAACTTCAGTCACTTACCATAATTTTTAATTCTCTATTTGATTCTGGGCATTGTAATATGTGGCTTTCTAGCTAAATGTCCCCCTGCCCCAACATGGAATATAATGCTTGGCACATATTAGGGTATTCCCTGAATGTTTAGTGAATGTCCTCTAATAAATAGCCATAAAAGCTCCAATTCAGATCTAGAATATCACAGAAGTATTTATGCATGTCAGGAATCAGCTTCTGAGTAAAATCTAAATTCCTTTGCTTACCATACTAGGCACTTCATTAATTGTCCCCAGCTGTCCTATTTTACCTCATCAGCCCCCCACAACTCTCACACCCAGCTCCCAAGTCCCAGCCCCACCAAACTTGATCATTCCCAGAACAGGTCATGCCCTTTCACAATTCCAAGACCTTGTACTTGCTATTGCCTCTTCCTGAAACATCCTTTCCTTTTAAGCATAGCCAACTCCTACTGCACCTTCAAAAGCGCCATTTAAATAACTCCTCTTCAGGGATGTCTCTCAGACTCCCTAAGGCAGCATCAATACCTCCCGTCTCTGGACTCTCTCAATACCCTTTCTAGCACATCTATGAAGAGGCCTGGCCTTAGTCATGCTAAGGTCTGAGCTTAAAGTCCCAGCTTTGCAACTTATAAACTGTGAGACCTTGGGTGAGTATATGCAACCTCTCTGAAATTGTCTTTTCATCTGCTAACCAGCACCAATAGCAACCACCCCTGAAGGTTGCAATAGGAATGATCTAATTAGATCATTGTGAAGTGTATAGCAAACGCTCAAGAAATGGTAGACAGTGGATACTTTCTAATGCAGCTCGTGACCACATTGCAGTTCACCTGTGTATACTCCTGCCTCTTCTGTAAAACCCTAGATGACGCCAACAGGTTCTGCAAGTATTTCTTATCCCTAGCAACTAGCACACTTAGTAGGTGCTTAAGCGCATCATTGCAGAATGCTTGTGTGCAGTCACGAATGAATACATCTGAGCTGTTTGATTCCCTAGAGTGCCCAGGCGGAGCGGGGTCACCCTGCAATGGCAGGGGCAGTTGTGCTGAAGGCATGGAAGGAAACGGAACCTGCTCCTGCCAAGTAAGTTTGAAAATGTGTTCTTCCTTTCCTGGATTCTGCTCCCCATCTTCTTACCTGTTGATCCTCCTTAAATACACACACACACACACACACACACACACACGTGCACACACACATATACAGCGAAGTTCCTAAGAGGTAGAAGTATTAATTTTTTTAAAGTGTGCCATTTGCAACAAAATGACCATTTAGAGCCTGGGGGCCTTTAGGAGAGTCAATTACTGCTCAGTCTTAAGCATATCCACTTGCATAAATGGGTTTCAGGCCGGGCGTGGTGGGTCATGCCTGGAATCCCAGCACTTTAGGAGGCCGAGGGGGGCGGATCACGAGGTCAGGAGATGGAGACCATCCTGGCCAGCATGGTGGAACTTCATCTCTACTTAAAACACAAAAATTAGCTGGGCATGATGGCCAGTGCCTGTAATCCCAGCTACTTGGGAGGCTGAGACAGGAGGATCAGTTGAACCCGCGAGGCGGAGGTTGCAGTGAGCTGAGATTGTGCCATTGCACTCCAGTCTGGGTAACAAGAGCAAGACTCTGCGCCCCCCTCCAAAAAAAAAGTTTGAAACAGTATCTTTGTAATAACATTTGAACATCTGTTGAAAAAGTAAAATAAGGCCATATATGTGAAAATACTTTATGACACTATACAGGACTATAGAAATTGCTGTCATTGTTAATATTAATAATCACTATTAGCAGACGACCCTTACGGTGCTATCCTCTGCATCCTTTGTGAACCCTTAGGTTTACTAGTTCAAGATTTTCTTTTACCAGTTTAAGACTTTCTTCGTTATCTCATGAACCTGACTTTTTGCAAGTTTCAAGCCCTAGGGGATTTAAATACAAGGAAATCCTTCTGAAAAAGATTGAGCTCAACTGTCTTCAGAAATGCAAAACTGAGGTCGGGCAGGTGGCTTACGCCTGTAATCCCAGTACTCTGGGAGGCTGAGGTGGGTGGATCACTTGAGGCTAGGAGTTCGACACCAGCCTAGCCAACATGGTGAAACCTGTCTCTACTGAAAATACAAAAATTATCCAGATGTGGTGGTGTGCACCTGTAATCCCAGCTACTCAGGAGGCTGAAGCAGGAGAACCTTGGAGGCGGAGGTTGCAGTGAACCGAGATCGTACCACTGCACTTCAGCCTGGGTGACAGAGCAAGACTCAGTCTCAAAAAAAAAAAACCAAAACTGAAAGCATTTTCCTTTCACTCTTGGGCGAAGTCGGGATATGGCTGCTAGCACTTGCTATCTATTTATATCTTGGGACTGACAAAGCAGCTTTCTCCTGCAGAGCTTCAGACCCTTAGTACAAAATGACACAGGGATTAATGTATGCAATGATAACACAAATAAACAGAAAGAAGAAGCTCCGGGAAAGGCACAGAGGGAAAATATACTTGAGAAACAAATGCTGAGTTGGAAATCCAAGGCCTTCCTGGTACCATGGGTCCCCTTGAGTCTAATGTCAACCACCTGGGGTGTTTTGCAGGAAGGGTTTGGTGGAACAGCCTGTGAAACCTGTGCTGATGACAACTTATTTGGACCCAGCTGTTCAGCAGGTATGTCTGATTTCTGTGTAATCACCACATTTTTAAGGGTTGACAGTCCACGGGAAAGATTACTCCTTGAGGAGAGAACACTGAATAGTTATGTGTGATAAAAAAGAAACTTCAGCAGAATTAAATTTAAAGGAGTTTAATTGGGCAATGAACAATTCGTGAATCAGGCAGTCCCCAGAATCACACCAGATTCACAGAGACTCAGTGAAGCCGTGTGATGGAAGATTTATAGACAAAAAACAGGAAATGACGTGCAGAAATCGGAAGTGAGGTACAGAAATGCTGGATTGGTTACAGCTCGGCATTTGCCTTATTTGAACATAATTTGAACACTCAGCAGTATATGAATGATCGAAGTACAGCCGCTGGGATTGGCCAAGACTCGGCTATTGTTACAGGCATATACTCCTAAGTTAGGTTTTCAGTCTTGTCTATCTATTAAGCTAGGTTGCAGTTCATCCACAAGGACTCAAATGTAGAAGTACAGAGTCCTTATCAAGCCATGATTAGTTCACTTTAACATGTGTAACCAAGTCTACATAGGGAAAACAAAAAGTTGACAACAAAACTGTTAAATGCAGTCGTTGAAAACAGAGACAGTGTTTCCTGAGGTTCTCAGCCCTGGCATGTGCAGTCAGCTACTCCCCAGAAATGCTTCCAGCCATCTTTATGACTCCCTCTCCCCAGGCTCTAGGATTCCACTGTTAACTGTTCCTTGACTGCCCAACTTTTCTCTGGGCTCTTGCTAGATCCTGGTCTCAGCATAGATCCATAGACTTCCAATTATACTGTGGGCCCCACCTAATTCTAATGGTTCCCTTCCTTTTGGGAGTTCACAAATAATTCCCTAAGGTGGTCAGAGATTGTTGCTCCAAATTAAAGAAACAAACTTGAGACTGGCTTGTTCACTCTCTTATTTTTGGCTGCGTCCAGAAGTAGACTCGAGATAGAGATTCGAGTAACAAATAGTTTATTTGAATGGTGATCCCAGGAAACATGAGGATGTGAGGAAATAATGTGGGGAAAATAAACAGGACGTTATTAAGCCAAGTGCCACTGTGGACCACTGGAGCCTGATGCCCCAGGGAGCTCTGGGGGTCGGTGCAGAACACACAGCTCAGTCATCTCACCCAAGGGGAGAAGGAGCCATAGTGCAGTGGGCAGAATAATGGCTCCCTGAAATGTCCACATCCAAATCACTACCACCTGTGAATATGGTACCTTACATGGCAAACATAAGGTAACAAATAGAATTAAGATTGCTAATCAGCTGACCTTAAGATAAGAGATTATCCTGGGTTATCTGGGAAGGCCCAGTGTTAATCACAAGGGTCCTTAAGGATGGAGAAGGGAGACAGAAGAGGAGTGTCAGAGTTACGAGATGTGAGAAAGACTTGATCCGCCAATTTCTGGCTTTGAGGAAGGAAAAGCCATGAGCCAAGGAATGTGGATGGCCTCTTGAGGCTGGAAAAGACAAGGAAACATATTCTCCCCAGAGTCTCCAAAAAGGAGCACAACACTGCCAATACCTTGATTTTAGCATGGTGATTTTGGATTTCTTATCTTCAGAAATGTAAGACAATAACTTTGTGTTGTTTTAAGACACTAAGTGTGTGGCAATGTGTTACAGCAGCGACAGGGAATCAATACACATAGTCAAGTGGGGAGAGTTTTTCACTCCCTGCCACTTAGAGTGTCTAGGGAGCACCCAGGCAGAGTGCCCATCCTCAGGTTCACACAAAACCCTCAGGCTAAGAGCTGTGGATCCTGGAAGTTAGCTGGAAGGCTCACAATCGCAGTCATTAAGGTCTAAAGAATGTGGGTATGGTAGAAACAGTGTCTGCTAGATCCACATCTCCCAAAAAGATGTGGGTAGCTTTTTGCCAACACCACTTGGGCTCTGACTTTCATAGAAAATTAAACTCAGTAGACACTGCTTCAATTCAAATATTTTTGGCAAGGAAACCTATGCACACACAACACATCCCACCCCCATAAGTTTGCAAACTCTGTAATAAATTTTATCCGCAATTGCAGAGGCATTGCCTTATTCTAATCCATAAGGTCCTCTTAGGCAGGTGCTGTGGTATCTTTATTTCCAGTACCTTCTACCTGCTGCCTGCCTGGTAGACATTCACTACACTGTTGTTGGATGAATAAATGAGTGACTGAGTATATGACTAGATGAATCAATGAATGAATTATCTAGTTTGCTCCAGTGATGTTCTCCTGACCCAGAAGCATGGTTTTAGAACCCAGGCTTTAGACTCAGACAAGGTTTCAGCTCCAGGACTGCTAATCATGGAGACTTTATGAAGCATGCTATCTAATATTGCCTCTTTTAGAGAGAATTTAATGGGATAATAAGTGCATAATAAATGTTATGATTATTATTCCCTAGCATCCCTTAATCATAGGTGTTTCTTCACCCACCATTCTATAGAGATTATTTCACAAGGCTGTTAGCAAAAGCAAATTTAAAACAGATATTGGGGCTGGGCTCAGTGGCTCACACCTGTAATCCCAGCACTTTGGGAGGCTAAGTCTGGATCCGTTGAGGTCAGGAGTTTGAGACCAGCCTGGCCAACACAGTGAAACCCCATCTCTACTAAAAATACAAAAATTAGCTATGTGTGGTGGCGCAGGCCTGTAGTCCCAACTACTTGCAAGGCTGAGGCAGGAGAATCACTTGAACCTGGGAGTCGGAAGTTGCAGTGAGCTGAGATCGCACCACTGCACTCCAGCCTGGGTGACAGAGCAAGACTCCATCTCAAATAAATAAATAAATAAACCCAAAAAACAATGGATATTGGTATCCCATGTGTTTTTAAAGTTAAACATTACATTAAAGGACAGCGACTAAAATGTAATCAGTCAACTGTATAGAAATAGCCTGTCTGCTCCCAAATTTACCCTTCCCTGCCATTTAAGAATTTAAATCACATATGCTAAATATATATTGAAATGGGAAGGAGTAAAGAAAGCATCCAGCGTTGCTTAGATCCCAAGAAAGCCTAGTAAATTGTCTGGAGATGACAAATGAGGAAGAAGACCCATGTTATCTCCAAGACACTGGCATTGGTTACCGTTCAGCAGAGACGCACAGGGAAATTCCCAACATTTCCAAATAAAGGAAGGATCCTCCCTTCACACTTGGTGTCATGAAGAAAGGGCAAGTGAAAGGGAGAAAGATGGTTTCAACACCTAAATTTTTAGATAAGAAAACTGGAAACTTAAACTGAGACCCAAGAGAAAAACTTCCAAGCTGTGGATTCCAATGGAACTTTCTGTGATGATAGAAATATTGTCTGTTTGCACTGTCCCATACAGTAGCCACTAGCCACATGTGACCATTGAGCACCTGAAATGGGGCTAGTGCAACTAAGGAGTTAAAATTCAAATTGCACTAAATATCACTTAATTCAAATTTAAATAGGCACATGTGGCTTGTGGCTACCAAATTAAATACCATAGCTCTAGGATGTAACAATTAAGAGAACAGGCTTTAAACTCAGTCTGACCGTAGTTTGAAACAGACCCTACTTGGTGTGTGACCAAGGGCAAGCTATTTAAATCCCCTAAGCCTTTCTCATCTATAAAACAGGAATAATAACATCAATTTCATGAGACTGACAACATAGTAAAGCTCCTAGTATTATGTCACAAGCACTCAATCAATGGAAGTAAGTATTAAGTGAGGACAAAAATAATCCAACAGCAAGCAAGTCACTGATGAATGAATGGATGGATGAATGACTCAGCAATGGCTGGTTGTTTCCCACTGACAAGGACTATGAAGACTGCAAACCTTTTCATCCAGGCATCCACTGGGTGCCAGTGTTGTATCATCCAACGAGACGTTGGTCCGGGGAGGTGGCCATTCTGCCTGGAAGTAGGACAGCTCTATTAGGTGCAGTTTATTTTTAACACTGTCTGTAATCTTCTGTGGGAGCACTCTCCTCCTAGACTGCTCGTTGGTTTAGAGATGATTTCGAGCTGCAGCAGCCAAAGGTTTTCATCTCTGCTGCCAGTACCCCAGCCTGCTCAGTGCCTCCTTTCCAGCTAGCCAGATTGCAAAGCCCGTTTTCTCTAACATGATCCCCAAATCAATCCCACAACCATGTACTGTTAAGAAGAGTCACTCGTATTTGCTAAGCACCTCCTGTGTGTCAGACCATGTGCAGAGGGGTTTCTTTGGATCCTCACTACAACTCTCCAAAGGAGGTGGGGGTTCTCCTTTTACGTATGAAGAAGCAGAGAGGGTTGCTGAAGGCCATGCAGCTATTATGGGGGCAGAGGCAGGATTTGACCCCATGTGTGTGACTCCAGAGCCTGGGCCCCCAAGCGCTGCCCCAGTCTGCCTCTGGTGAGTGTCCATCATACATTACACACCAGACAGGTGATGTAGATCCTAAGAGTGATGAGATTAGGTGCCCAGTCCCAAGGAGCTGAAAATGTGGGTAACGACTGTGATGATGCAGTGTGTACAGCCCAGACAAGATCCTTTGGGAGCAGAGAAGAGGGAGCAGCTTACTTTGCTATGGGGCACGTCACAGGAGGCTGTGCATACCATCCCTCTGACCAGCATGACCATGGCTTTCACCACTTTAAAGTTATACCATCCAAGTTTTATGTGTCTCTAGAGATTTACTGAGACTGGTTAACAAGTACCAAGCGTTCTTTCAATGATCATCTGGGAAACCCTCTGCCACTCACGTCTCCTTCCCAAGGACATGTTCCTGGCAGCAGCTGGCAGCCTGCAATGCAGCGTCAGAGGCTTCCAAAAGCTGCCAGTGCCTGGCAGTTAATCCAGTATAGAGGCTGTAGTGGAAGATGGCATGAAGGGAGAGGCTCATGCCAGGGCCTTGGGCCAAGACCACACAGCCAGGAGGGCAATCTTAATGACAAGGACAACACTTGCAATTTGCATCTGAGTTGGGAGCAGGAACCCTCTGTGGCCCTCACCTTCCTCCAATGGCTGCATGACAGTACTTGGGACAGGAATTGTCACTGTATCTCCTAGAGCCTGGCTTCCCACTGCACTGCGAGCTCCTAGACTTTAGATATTATCAATTACTCACATGTTGTATACCTAGTGCCTGATAAAGCTGGGTAAATATTTTTGAATTGAATTGAATCTTCTCCACTGAGCCCATAGTACACTCCCTCCTCACCCCACTATCTCCATAACCAACTTTACTGCTCTCCAGAACTTGTTTATTCCAAAAATCCACAGCCATAGGTAGATATCAAAGTGCTTGGCTAAAATAGAAACAATGTCAATTGAGTTTTGAAGGGAGGATGACACTGCAAATCCCATTTAATTCTTCAGTTATTTGAGGGACTACTTGAGCTAGCTATCTCCCTTTTATTCATGTGTGATACACAGGTAGTAATGATACCTACCTCAAAGGATGTGGTAAACATGAGATGACGCATGCAACGCACTTGGCAAAATGCCTGCTAGATAGTAAGCACTCAGTAAAGAGAAGTGTGGGGCCTCAGGTGAAAAATTTAAGGAGGCATCAAAACAACTCAAAAATCAAGATCAATAACTGCATTGATTTCCTAGGGCAGCTGCAACAAAGTACTACATACTGGGTGGCTTAAAACAACAGCAACTTATTGTTCCAGTTCTGGAAACTAGAAGTCAAATATCAAGGTGTTGGCAGGGCCATGCTCCTTTTGAAGCTTCTAGAAGAAGGTCCTTCCTTGCTTCTTTCAGCCTCTGGTAGCCCCAGCTGTTTTTGGTTGTGACAGTATCACTCCGATCTCGGCCTCCCTCTTCACATGCCTCTTCCCATCGTGTCTGTGGTGTCTCCCCTTCTCATAAGGACACCAGTCATATTGGATTATGGGCTCACCTTACTCCAGTACGACCTGATCTTAACTCATTTCATCTGCAATGACCCTACTTCCAAACAGGAGCATTCTGAAGTACTGGGGATGAGGACTCCACCATATTATTTTGGGAGACAAAACTCAACCCATGACAATAATACTTTTAAAATTATTGAATGAAACATCAAAATGCTAAATAACAGCGGGATGCAGCTCTGCACTTGCACGACGCTGTTTCACTCTCCTCACCCTAATCCTGGCCCTGCTAGGCAATGTCGTTATCTAAAATTTAGTTGCGTAGTTGTTGGTATTGTTACAAGGCACCGTAAAACATATGGGGAAATACAGGGGTGGGGAGGTCATTCCAAGCAGTCCCAATCTAATAGGGGAGAAAAATATACAGATTGAGAAATAAAACAGCAGCCCTGACAGCTGTCTCCTGGCTGCTGGCCTAGTTGCTACCAGAGAGGCTGTGGTGTTCCACTGCTAAGCATAAAGAATTTCGCAGAATATCACCATCAGACAAAAGACTCACTATATCCATGGAGGAAAAGACAAAAATTAGGCCAGGGAATAATCATGTCTGAACAGAGACTCAACAACAATGGATGACCATGAGAACTATCCAGTCTCTCCTGCCTGACATAAGAGCCTACTGCGACTTCTCCCAGAATGGCTTACCCTTGCTGCTGACTTGATTTGACCATTGGTGCGCTCCTGGTGGTCTTCAGCTGTCAGGCATTAACAAATCTGTAGTTGTCGTAGGATGCAATAGTGGACACGGCACAAAGAAAGTGCTGCTGGAGCCAGAGGAGCACAGATTGTTTGGAGACCACTGAGATGGCAACACAGAAGTGGGGGCTTTGGCCGGCCTTGAAGGATGACAAGGATTCCAGTTAGCACACGAAAGGGAGCACAGCAGAGGAAAAGCCTGGAGGTGTGAACATGCAAGATGCATTTCCTGCTGCTTCCACCTGGCATGGTCTTCCCTGGGCCAACCCCACTTTCTCTTTTCCTGGCCAGCTCCCATTGGTTGGTCGTTTCATAGCATTTATGCCAGTGCATTGGGATTGGCTGTTTTCTTCTGTCATTAGATTGTGATTTCTTTGATGGCAGAGACTTTGTCCTGTTTATTTTTGGGCATTAATCTCTAGCGTGGTACTCTGAACATAATATGTATTCCATAAGTGTTTTAAAGGAAGGATGATGAATAGTGAATGAATCATCCCACATGCTAAGAATTGAAGATGTATAAAATAAAGTGGTGAAAGATGAAAATGAAAACTTACCAAGGTTAGAGTCAGGTTGGAACGGCCATTGTTTACCAAACTGAGAAATCTAACTTTTATTTGGTTGGTAATTGAGAGTCATTGAGATATTTTTTGGGAAGGTCACCCTGATGCCATTGCTAATCAAATGAAAAGAATGAAATGGAGAGGCAAGAAACTAGAAATAGTGAGACCAGGTATCATGCTACTGCAATAGTCCAGGCAAAATATGATAAAGGTCTGAACAAAAATGGCACCAGTGGAGATGAAGAGCAGAAGATCAAGGTGGGAGATAGAGACAGAGAAAACAAAGGACTTGATGACTTATTAGATGTTTGGAATACTTTAAACTTCATTGATCCTTGCTTTGCTGGTATTTCTGGTTAAGTTTTTAAGCAGGTGCATCTTCTTACTTATGTTTCATTTAAGCTAATATTAAGTTGGCTTACATGCACTGAAGACACGTGTAGTAGGCAGAAAAATGAGCCCCCAAAATGTCCTAATCCCTGGAACCTATGAATATGTTAGGTTGTGTGGCAAAGGAGAATTAAGATTGCAGGTAGAATTAAGGTTGCTAATTGACTGATTTAAGATAGGGAGAGTAGCCTGGATTATCCGGGTGAGTCCAATGTAATCACAAGGGTTGTTGTAAGTGGATGACAAAGACAGAAGAGAGAACCATAGAAATGGTAGCATGAGAAGTATTTGACCTGCCATTGTTAGCTCTGAAGATGGAGAAAGGGTTTCCTGAGCCCAGGAAGAAAGATGTGCTCTAGAAGCTAGAAAAGACAAAAGATTCTCCACTAAAGTCTCCAGAGCAATAGCAGCCCAACTGAAACATTGATTTTAGCTCAATGAGTACATTTTGGACTTCTGACCTCCAGAATTATAAGATAAATTTGTGTTGTTTTAAGTCACTAAGTTTGTGGAACTTGTTATGGCAGTGATAGAAAACTAATACAGCATGCTCCAGAGAGGGCTGGCCATAGGATGCTGATGGCCTAGCCTGATAGTAAATCTTGCTACAAACCAACCGCAAACTAAAGAGTTGACCATTCACATCCATTTCAAATGCCCTTCATTTATCATCCCTGAAATGATCTGTCACTGGGCTAAAACATCAAGCTAGAAAATATGGCATGGTTATTCTAGACCCTTTTGAGTATTTTCCTTTTTTTATCCTTGCATTGCCCCATCAATAGGTAGGACTTATTTGTATAGATATCTGCTACCAACAGTGATTGAGTTAGTAGTAGCTTTTCTCTTTTAAACATAACAGGTGTATATAAGACACTAGATTAATTCTCTTGTTGAGATATCCAAAGATGAAGTAAATAGTTTGAGAGTAGGGGAAAGAACTCCAATGCACATCATATGCCCCATGCTTTATATACATTATGTTACTTGACTCTATAGAAATCCCAGGAAGTAGACATTATTATCCATATGTTAAAAACAAATCCTGGTGCTGATAAAAGGGAGAGGAACCAAAGTTCAAACAAGGGTCTCTAGGACTTCAAATCCATAGTCTTCTTCACCTTACTATGCGGAGTCTCAGCAAAGATGATCTGAAAATACTAGCCTTCCAGAATGTTTAGCAACAGTCTATGTCAGGTGATAAAAATCTCCCACTTTCTGTCTCCAGTGTGCAACTGTGTGCATGGGGTGTGCAACAGTGGACTAGATGGCGATGGAACCTGTGAGTGCTACTCTGCGTACACTGGTCCCAAGTGTGACAAGCGTAAGTACTGCTAGTTTCCTTAATGCCACACCAGATCAAATAGGCACAAATGTATGCATTTCAATTTTGTATCTGTTACTGGTTCTCTGCAAGGGCAAGGTACCACCAAAAGTTTTCTGGAAAGAAACCAGAAATTAAAAAGAGAATGTAGAAGAGAAAAGAAAAGAAGAGGAGGGAAAGAGAGGAGGAGGAAGAGAGAGAACAGAAGCAGTGTGGTGTCAAGGCTATAGCTGTGTTTTAGGAAGGTTGAGCTGGAGGCCACATGAAGGGTAGAATGGAAAGAGGGACCCTGGGGCTGGGAAGCCAACACAAGCCATTGCAACAAGTTAGTCACCTAGTAAAGGAGACACAGCATCTTCTCGATTATGAGCCTCAAAGGTGGAACACATTAACAGCCCTAAGGAAGAGGAAAGGGTGCTTAACCAAGGCTAAGTGATTCACCAAAGGCCACACAAGTAGTAAATAGGAGAGCTAGGACTCAAGTTATTTGAATCCATGGGAAATTCTGAAAGCAATCTATTATACTGGGTCCAATCAAGAGCTAGAAACTGAGGGGTGATTTAAACAAGGGAAGTTTAATAGGGATAATTAGTAAGCTGTGATAGGAGAGCAGCTGTAAAAAATGCAAACAGAACTCTAGAGAGGATGGAGCGTAACAAAGGAGGGACAAATTTGGAAGAGGGTGGCTGTCCCCAAGGCTGGATTTAAACCTTGTTGGAGAGGATGTGGTGGGTGGCCGAGAAGTTTGCTGTTTTATCCAGGCCAGCACTGGACCACAGTCACCTAGCAGGCATGGGGCAACCCTCCAGGGCCTTGGGGAGCTGAGGCTGGTGGGTGAGGCACAAGAAATCGGGGACCTCTCAGGCAAAAAACCTGGAATACATAATGCCTATGTCAAGAGGACTGTGGGAAGGTGGTCGCTAGGTCCAGGCCAAGGAAGCAAGGTCAGTCACCGAGGATCTCTGGGTGCACCTCTGGGGCAGATCATTCCTGAGCAGACCCCGCAGCAGCAAAGGAACAGGCAGCAGCAAAGGAACAGGCAGCAGCCGCACCACATGGCTCCCTGGAGGCAGAAAGAGGAGCCCCTGCCTCCCGCCAGCGCCCTCTACTGGCAAAGCTTAACATCGCTCTGTGAAGGAGAAACTCACATGGTGGCAGAGCCGGCTCTGAAGGGTAAATTGGGAGCTGAGATGTTAAGAAATCGGCCATTCCGCCTGTGCCACTAGCCTCATTTAACTTTTCCTCGGGACTTTAGTCTCCTGTAAAATGAAAGGGTTGGGTGAGATTGAAAGTCAGCAAATGCAAACTCATTTTATTGGAAGCAGTTGAAATGCCGTGAGCGGTGGTAGTAACAGAATGAATAAACTCAGCCTCTGCCTTCTTCCTGTAGCTGGGACAGCCATGCAAGCTTCCAGTCCAAATGCAAAGGCAAATGGGTGGGACGGGCCTTCTGTGATCCTCAGTCAGCCCCCTTCCTTGGTCACTCCTGCCATTGTCCAATGGACTCCTGGGCACAGGCCTTCTCAGTAAGGCAGGAGACCCACTACAGAAGCCGGCCTAATGGAAAACCTTAATAGATATGCTTCCAAGTAAAAAAATAATAATAATTCTGTCAAGCCAAATGACAAGAGACTAGGACGAAAATATTTAAAATCCACATGGCAGATACATTTTTATAATAAAAATTGGATTCATGTAAAGTCTAAAGTCTAAATTTCAGACTAAGAAATGAAAACAGGCTGGGCATGGTGGCTCATGCCTGTAATCCCAGCACTTTGGGAGGCCGAGGCAGGTGGATCATCTGAGGTCAGGAGTTCAAGACCAGCCTGGCCAACATGGAGAAACCCTGTCTCTACAAAAATACAAAAATCATCCAGGCATGATGGCGGGTGCCTGTCATCCCAGCTACTCAGGAGGCTGACCCAGGAGAGTCACTTGAACTGGGAGGCGGAGGTTGCAGTGAGCCGAGATCACGCCATTGCACTCCAGCCTGAGTGACAGACCGAGACTCTGTCTCAAAAAGAAATGAAAACCAGCAATAAACATGAAAAAGGTGCTAAGTCCACTAATCGTCACACCCATACATATTAAAATGCAGTCATATTTGGAGTCCTGGGGTTTATTTTCGTTTTTTTTTTTTTTTTAATTTTGCCCACTATGTTACAAAGATTGAAAAGACAGATAATATCCATCTGTGGGTATGAAAAAAATGACAGTGAATTCCTACAACCTATGGGGGAAATTTACTTACTAAATTTGAAGACATGCTTATAGTATGCTTCTGTGGCCCCACTTCTAGGGATTTACCCCAGGAGAGGAAAGGAATTAGGCAAAGGTAAGCATATATGATCAAAGAAATTTATGGAAATGCTATTTGTAGGAAGATAACAAGCTGAAAGCAACTTGAATTCCCACCAGTAGGAAATTGGTTGAATAAGTTGTGGTACATCCTATACTAGTTAGGATAATGCTAGTTGCTATAAAAAATAAACACAAAACTTCAATGGCTTAACACTATGGTTTTAAAATTGTGTGCCAGGGTGTCCCAAGGTACTACAATCAAATTCACTGGCTACTATTGGATATTTTAAATTTCTGAGGGAAACACAGAGATACATCTGTCAGATACCACATGAACGGCTAGCTTGAGTTAGTTCACAATTTCAACATGAGGTCGCACTAAGTCCTTGCAGTGACATCATATCTTTGCAAAGGTACATTTTCAGTGATTACTATGATAAAAGGCAAGTACCACGTAAAAATCAATGTGACTGAAATGAGGGTGCCAGTCTCCAATCTGTATCAAATTTTAAAGTTTGAGAAGTTGTGCAGTGTCCAACACACTCACATGTCTTATACGTAGGTCAATGTGGTTACTTAAAATAGACATTTTCTATTAAGCATGTCACTTTTTCAAATGGCTGCTAAGTGATTCTAACAGCTAAATAAATGAACCTTTTCGGTGTTTCTTTTGATGTCAGGGTACCATGAAAAAATTATTGGGAACGTCTGGCTCAACACTAAAAAAGTGTAGTTCTCACTCATGTAACAGTCCAATGTGGGTGTTCCTGGCTGGTGCCAGCTCCCTACTACATGGTGATTAGGGATCCAGATCTTTCCATCTTGTGACTCTGTCATTCTCTAGTACCTCAGAGTACTCTGCTTCCAGCCATCACGGATGGGAAAGAGAAGATGGAGAGGCACTTGCTTATGAAAGTCCAGGAAAAATATATAAAACCTCTACTCAATATTCCATCAGCATGAACTAGTCACGTGACCTTTCCTGGATGTAAAGTGGGGTGGAAAATGTAATCCTGAAGGAGCAGCCACTTTCTGCCAAAACTTCTGGTTTATGAAAGAGGTGGGGGAATAGTCTCTGTGAACTATTTTACTCAACTAGCCACTGTTGGGAGACAATTCTCCATGCATCTCTCACATGTGTGCACATCTTGAGAGCAATATACTGACTGCTCTTTGTTCCAAATCATCTGTCCAAGGATGTTTGTATACTGAACAGACTTGGAAGACATAGTATCTCCCTCAGGAGCAAAGGGCAGGCATGCTTACTGCCAGTGCCTCTCAGCTCCAAAGTCACCCTTTTTGCCCACTCTGTGATAATGGAGCTGGGCTGTATAAATGATTCTCCTTTGCTAGCTAGCAAAATGTGAAGCCTTATCAATGAAGAGTGTAGAGAAGCCTTATCAAAGAAGGACTGTAGAGGAAGAGGTGGGGACTCTCTCCCTGTTTCTGGTTTGACTCACTCACCAGGCTCCCAAAAAACAACTTTTCTCTGTTTCTTAGCCCCACATAGTTTCTCCAGTGCCGGATTCCTGCAGAGCTCAGCTCCCTCCAGCATTTGGCCACTGCACACTGTCCAGTGCTTGACTTAGAAAGTAGCAGCACAGCCAGGAGCCCCAGACTGCACAGGCCCATGCCTCAGCCCAGGGGAAAGCTGTTCTGTACTCCTCTCCTCAGTCCCATGCATAGCAAGGCCCCTGAAGAGCTGGCCATCTGGGGAGCTGGACACACCCCCTGAATCCCACACAGCTGGTCTGGAGCTGCCCAGGCCTGAACAACACACAGAGGTGCACTGCATGACAGAGAGGTGGCTTCTTAGCTGCTGCTGCCAGCAGCTCCCACTGGCTAGCAGATTCCTTTGGCACCTAGTGAGTTCCAAGGCTTGTGACCTCCCTACACATGACCTGCCAGCCACCCCAGAGAGCAGATTTCCAGCAAATATGGTCAAGGCATCTCTGCAACTTTGCTATCTTGTGACTAATGCCATGCTTTTTCCGGTGATATTCAGATCGCAGCCTGGAGGGAAAAAGGTTGTATGTTGGGTACTTGTCTCAGCCCTAGTACAGTGGCTGCTCTTTATAGACCTGCTATTTCTTTATTCTTTAGAATTCTTTTATTTTAAACTCTCACTGGCTGATTTTTCATGATTTTAATTGTTCATAATCATTTATATTACAACTTTCCCTGTTCAAATAATTATGTGGTTTCTGTCTCCTGTTTGTCCCTAAATAATACATTGCCCATTATAAAAATAAAAAAAAAAAATTAGGTACCCTAAGATCAGGGCTCACCTCCTATAATGAAACCCACTGCATGTGCATATCTCAGTCTAGTCCTCTTTGAATTGCCCCATGGGAATTGAAGTTTGGAAAAACTGGTGCCAAAATGCTGATACCCTGGCTGCTGCCCCTGCTGTTAAGTATTAAGCTGTACTTCCACTCTGACCCAGAAGTTTTGTATCTTCTACCACCATCCATGAAACTTTATCAGCCCAACTTGTTCACTTTGCAAGTTGGCTGATATGTCAGACCCTTCATAGTTTTTGACAGCCATCTACATCACGCCTGTCTTTTGAAATACTATGCAGTTACTAGAGATCAAGGCAGATCCTTAAAGACTTTCATAATATATTGTTAAATTAAAAATTACATTGCTAAATATTTTAACAGGATTCTATTTTGTTACAAAATCATACAGATAAATGTTATAAATAAATATATTTTATTGATTGATGATATTGGCAACTTTGGGAGACTAAGAAGAAGACAATTTTAATTTTATGTGCTCTTTTTTTTAATTATTACAATGAGTTTGTATTGCTTTTTAATAAAAGGGAATACTGCAGTTTGGGGTCTTACGAACTGGTTATTCTACTAACGCAAGTACTTCAACAATTTTCCTATGCAGCCATCCCTGAATGTGCAGCCTTGCTCTGCCCAGAAAATTCCAGATGTTCACCTTCCACTGAAGATGAAAACAAACTGGAATGCAAATGCCTTCCCAATTACCAGGGCGATGGCAAATACTGCGAGCGTGAGTAGAATTTAGATTCCGCTAGTTTATTCATTGAGATGTTTAGGTTATTTAAAAGAAAAAAAAAAAAAAAAACCCTCACAACCTCCTTAACACAATGGCCATTTCTACTTCTCTCTGTGTAGCTGAGTGAAATGTATATTAAAAGTGCCAAGCAAAATGCTTCATAAATGGGAACTTCTCCTTCTCTTATGAAATCATATATATAGATTTTTACATGTTTTTATATCACCTTAATCAATGTTAGAACAACATTTAATGCTTCTTATTTTATCTTTTTGATTTTATTCACTTTATTAAAAGCTGTATTATATATCAGTTAAAAACATGGACTCTCAAGCCAGACTGTCTGGGTTCAGTCCCAGATCTGCCTTCTACTGACTACATGACCTTTAACCTGCCTGTGTCTCCATTTTTCTATCTGTGAAATGGAGATAATAATGGTACCTACCTTCAGGGATTATTGTAAAGATTAAATAAGTTAATACATAGCAACTTCTTAGAGCAGGGCTTAGTACACATTATAAATTCTGTAAGTGTTAGTGTTTTCTTTCATGCTATTTTATATTCAACTACATACACCAAATGACCAACTAATATATCAACACAATATTTTTACAATTTCTGATGACCATACATAAATCTGTCTGGTTCATGGGGGAAATGAAAGGAAATATTTGTGTTTGAAAACTGTGAGTTGCCTTTGCAGCTTTGATGAGCTGTGATCCACTGTTGTTCACACTTCAGTTTTCTTCTCCATCCCTGTTCACTAACTGCCTCTCATTTTGCTGTTGCCCCTCAAGCCATCAATCCGTGTTTACAAAAAATCTGCCACCCTCATGCTCATTGTACGTACCTGGGACCAAATCGGCACAGTTGTACATGCCAAGAAGGCTACCATGGGGATGGCCAAGTGTGCTTGCCTGTGGACCCCTGCCAAACTAACTTTGGAAACTGCCCTACAAAGTCTACAGTGTGCAAATATGATGGGCCTGGACAGGTGAGCAAATGATGCAGGGAACTGAAACCTCTAGAAGTTTGACAAGCCACTATGTGTCATAGGTATCATTTGTCTTCTATGCCATCCCAATTCTCCCTTTCAGTGTTCCACTTGGTCTTCCCCTCCCAGACACTCCTCCATGTGCTCAGGGCCTGAAATCAGTGCCGGCTCACCCAGTCTATCCTTTAAACTCACACTTTCTCAGCTCCCCATCCAAACTTAATTGTCTTACATTCTCTCTAGTGACAGTCCTATATGGTGTTTGGCAAAATATATACATAATTCAAAATTAGATTAACAAATTAACTGTTGAACATATGATTGACTTTTACCAGCAATCCTCCATGCTGCAATGGCTTTCTAATTTAAAAAGTGCTCTTAGAACCAAAAATACCCTGTCCCAAAGGAATGAAACAGATAAAACATCAGGCAGCACTGATAGATTATAGGGAGCAGTGAGAATATTCTGGGGAGAGACACTGTCCCTCTAAATGACATCGGGACCTTGACTGATAAAAAAAATCTGGTCAAGAGACCCTCACTGAAAAATCCAGTGGAAAGAGCCTTGGCCCTAATAGCACATTCATCCATTGCGTGTTTATTTATTGGATGCCTTATGTGTCCATAACTGCACATCAAGCCTTCAGTGAAGGAAATGTGTCCATACAGAAGGATGTTGCTGCACAGGTAGGAGGAAGAGTTCAGTGCCCGACCCAAACAGCCATGCAGTCTAATCACCCGGATGCTAGCTGATGGGAATGTTCCTAGAATTCCCTGAAGAGTATCCACCCAACCTTGCCTCCAAAGAGAAAAGATATGTTATGCAACATTTTTCTGCTATCGATTTCTGGAGCAGGATGGCAAAAAAATTCAAGGGGCTAAATTCCCATCTGTAAAATTAGGGTCTTTAAGAGAAAATTAATGTTATGCCACGAATGTCAAGACCTTGTGTGTGAGATAAAACATACGTTTTATCTCTGAAAATGGGTTCCAAGACACATTTTCAAATCTTAGAAATTCTCCATTGTTCACACAGAAGCAGCATATGCATGATTCCAAAGCAGGGATTCTCTACCTCGACATTTTTCACATTTTGGGCTGGATAATTCTTTGTGGGAGGGGGCTTTCTTGTGCATTGTGAGATGTTTAACAGCATTCTTGACCTCTAGTAGCACCTTCTTCTCCCATCGTGGCACTCAAAAATGTTTCCAGGCTGGGCATGGTGGCTCATTCCTGTAATCCCAACACTCTAGGAGGAGGCGGATGGATTGCTTCAGTGCAGGAGTTCAAGACCAGCCTGGGCAACAGAACAAAGTCCCATCTCTACTAAAAATACAAAAAAATTAGCTGGGCATGATGATCTACACCTGTAATCCCAGCTGCCCGGGAGACTGAGATGGGAGAATCATTTGAGCCTGGGAAGTAAAGGCTGCAATGAGCCAAGATTTCACCACTACAGTCTAGCCTGGGCAACCAGAGTGAGACCATGTCTCAAAAAGAAAAAAAAATTGTTTCCAGATATTGTCCAGTGTGTCCTAGATTGAGACTCCTGGTTGAAAATCATTATTCTAAAGTAATAATGCCTCCCATTTGCACATCAATTTCTGCTTACCTATAAACAATCTAAAACCAGGAATTATGGAGCTAGGGAGGTCAAGAGTTAGGAAACAAGAAAATTGAAGCTAAACTTTATAAGCAAGGAGTATAAGCTTTCCAGCGGGTGACATGTGTAAACATGATTTCTACTTTTAGAAACTTTGACAATTTTTTAGTTTAAGTTCACACTTCAGACATACTCTGAGTGAGTTTTTATGGAAGAATAAAAATACAAATTAAAGAAGAATGCCAGCTGAAGTAACTAACTGGGTTCCTATTTGTTTTTCTCTCCCTGTCTACTGAAGTCTCACTGCGAGTGCAAGGAGCATTACCACAATTTCGTACCTGGAATGGGGTGCAGTATGACTAATCTATGTAAAACAAATAACCTGTGTCATAGGAATGCAAATTGCACCACCGTCGCACCAGGCCGAACTAGGTAAGTCTTTTCAATTCCTCCACCAACCTTTCCAAGTGAAAATGGTGTCCAGTCATTGCTGTAAGTTTCTTGAAGAGGAAGAAATGTGTCTTATTCAGCCTTGTATCCACCCCCACCCCACATAGCAGGAGGAAGGATCGTAGTAGGTACTCAACAAATCTTTAATTAATTAAACACTCAATAATTATTTCCTTTTTAATGACCATTAGAATACTCTGGAATATTGATGTGGCCTGATAACTTGATATGAAGTGGTCAGAATGTGGGAGAAGGAAGCCACTGTGACTGGGGAAACAAATGGTTGTTGAGATTACAGGGGTATGACCTCTAATGTACATGCCTGTTTCCTCACTCATGAAATATTGCTTGTTAGTGGTGCAAAACAAGACTAGGGAAAGTGAATAAGCACTAGTGGTGCTTCCTGGACTCTAGGTTTCAAAAGAAGGGGTTTACTGTGAATACAAACATTTCTGTGAAAGTTTCTGAGGCAAAGGCAGCTCACATGATAGAAAGAAGATGGTATTTGGACTAAAGACCTAGGTTTAAGTCTCAGCACTGATACCTACCAGATGCATGACCTGGGAAAGTGGCACCATCTCTCTGGCCTCAGTTGCTCCATGTATAAAATGAGTACAATGATTTATACTCCATAAGGTTGTTGTGATGATTACATGAGAGAATGTTTCTGGAAACTATGACACCAGTGTAATGTATTTTCATTAGTGACTGAACCGAAGCTAGAACCCAAGTCTTTGACTTGCAGACTGAGGTTTCTATCTCTGTTCCATTTTCAGTTCTTGCTATCGTCAACATCTGCAAAAGACTCATAGTGCCATTGTGAGCTGAAAACCACAATCAACACCAAACCATAGCATGATAAAACAATTTCTGTGATTCCAGAGCCCCCTTCATCTTTTGGGAAGTTCACGCCTTTTATAACTGGGTGGTCAGTGTGTAGATTTGCCCCGACAGGTTGTATTATCATCATGTCCTATCTGGACAAATAAATAGATCTGTACTTATTGTACATGGAGTGGAAAGAGCTGGGGTATCAGAACACTTAGGTTCAAATCCCAAGTCTGCCCTCTCTGAACTGATGCTCAACCCTTCAACCATAAAAGGGAGAGAACTGTACCTCCCACCAGGGCTGTGCCGAAAGTTAAACAGGATTACCTTCATCAATCTCTGAGCAGAACCTGACACCTAGAAATCCCTCGATACATGTGAATGCACAAATACACCACAGCCATGCATATAGGCACAGAGGCCCCCAACACACATATGCATCCAGGCATACCCTCCCCTCAAATATATATTCTGGCAATACTGAGAACCAAACAAGCTGGTGTATGCGTGTTTTACCACCCTCTGAGAAAGTCTAAATAGAATACCTTAAGCAATCTCTTTCCTTTGTGTTTGAGAAGATAAAATCTAAAAATGAAATGGGAATATCAGAATAATACAAGCTGCATCCAAATTTGTGTTTGGAATGTCAGATATACTAACATTGTGGTATTAGGGGTACACGTATCACCCACAAACCTTCCCACACCTCAAATTGACTGTCTTCAGTCGACAAAAGGCTGAAGTAAAAAGACTAGCTAAGTTATATTGATAAAATATGAATCCATCAGTCCTCAGGTAATTTAGTTCATCTGGGATAAAAATTTATTTCATTTATGCTTTCTCAATATGGCAAGTAGATTATGCAGAATCTTCAAAATCATACTGCATTTGTCACAGAAGACCACCTGATCAAGAAGGGTGGGTTCAAACATGAACTCTACCACTCCCCCTGGGGTGACCTTAGACAAGACTAAACTTTTCTAAACCACAGTTCCCTCACCTGTCAAATAGGTCTAGAGACCAGGAATCTCTGCCGGTGGAGAGCTAATGAGTCCATGTGTATAATATGCTTTTAAACTCTAAGCTCTGTTTTGATTCTTACTGAGAACAAATAACTTTATGCTTTGCCTTTTTATTTTTACTTATTAATAGATATAGGAAGTAAGGGACAAGAGAAGAGATGAGCATTTCTCTCGTATTTAACTAAACTCAGCTGAAAAAATAGCCAGGACACAACAGAGTGGGCCTATTGGAATAAGCACAGTTTACGTTCCAGTTGTGCAAAAGTTCAAATAACAGTGAAATATAGGGACTCTTAGAATGTTAGTGACATTGATAATATTCAGTGTTTATATAAGATCTGCACAAGTTGGGATATCTTCAGTGTAAACAGTCTTCCCAAGAGTCCTATCCAAGACAACATGGTGCGGTGGCAAGAGATGTTGCAGATGGATCTAGGTTTAAATCCCAGCTCAGCCACTGCCGGATGTGTTTCCAGCAGTTTGACCCTTAGACCTGGGCAACAGAAGCCCCTCCCCTGGGCCCTACATGTTAGAGGCTCCAATTCTGGCCCTCTGCTGGCTACCAGGGCAAGGAATCTGAAGGTCCAAAGGGCCATGCTCCCCAAGAGCCTGGGCCCCCTACTAGACCACACTCGGGGTACTCAGAAG
Organism: Rhinopithecus bieti; assembly: GCF_001698545.2. Taxonomy (NCBI): domain Eukaryota; kingdom Metazoa; phylum Chordata; class Mammalia; order Primates; family Cercopithecidae; genus Rhinopithecus; species Rhinopithecus bieti. The sequence goes on from NW_016811898.1 coordinate 671,274, forward strand.
CCTGTAATTTCCTGCCCAAACAGCTCCAAACCAGCTTCCAGGGCCTGAGACTATTCCCAAGATATGGAGGGTATGGCCAAAAGTGGCTGTTCATAGCAGGTGCAGATAAGCCAGCATTATCTCCACCACACTTGTGAATATAACCTTGCCTCAGGTTCTGCTGAACTACTTATGATTTGTCTTAGTCTGTTTGGGTTGCTATAATAAAGTACCATAAACTGAGTGGCTTATAAACAATGGAAATTTATTTCTCATAGTTCTGGAGACTGGGAAGTCCAAAATCAAGGCACCAACCGTTTCAGGATCTAGTGAAGCCTGGTTCATAGGTGGTGACTTCTTACTGTGTCCTCCCAAGGTGGATAGGGGGAGGGAGCTCTCTGGGACCTCTTTTCTAAGGGCACTCATTCCAATCATGAGGCCTTTACTTTCTTGATTTCATTATACCTCCCAAAGGCCATACTTCCTAATACCATCACACTGTGGGTTAGGATTTCAACATAGGAATTTTGAGGTGGACACAAATATTCAGTCCATCACACTGTTCTTCAAACATACCATGGTGCTCCCCACTCCTGGCCCTTACATGTGCTCTTCCTTCCACTTATGATACCATCCTCACCCTCCACCCACCTCCTGTGAGTCAGTCTAACACCCTGCTCCTTCAATGGCTGGCCTAAGTATCTCCACCTCTAGGATGCCTCCCCCATCCTCCCGTCCTCTCTGATGCCCCTCCCTCTGGGCTCCCAGAGCATTCTGGAATGTATCTATGAGAGCATTTAGGGTCCGGAACTGTGATAAGGATGTAGCACAGGGGTGGTGAGCACAGGCGCTGCCAGTTACAGGCTGTGTGATCTTGAGTGAGATACTTAACTTCTCTGTGCTTCAGTTTCCTTATCTAAAATGGGGCTAATAACAGGACCTACCTCATAGGTTTGTTGCATTAGAAAAGATGCCACACTGAAGCCCTTATAAGAATATGTAGCATAAGAGCTCTTGATAAATGCTGGCTATTACTATTACTTGTCTCAATCCCCAACTAGAATGTAACGTCCATGTCTTACTCATCTTTGCTGCAAAAATGCCTGTCACCAATTAACACAGTGAAATGATGGGTACAAAAAATACAAACAGATAGAATGAATAAGCCCTAGTATTTGATAACACAACAGGGTGACTACAGTCAACAACAATTTATTGTACTTTTTAAAATAACTGAAACAGTGTAATTGGGTTGTTTCTGGCACAAAGGATAAATGCTTGAAATGAGAGCTATCCCATTTGCCTCGATATGATTATTATGCATTGCATGTCTGTATCAAAATAGCTCATGTATCCCATAATTGTATACACCTACTACGTACCCACAAATGTTAAACATAAAAATAAAATAAGAAATAAAAAAACAGTGAAATGAGTGAGAATTTGGAGGAATAAATGAAACAATGAAGAAATGAAATGAACTGGTGAAGAAATAAAGGAAGCAACTGTACTAAGACTTTGAGGACACCCTATATACTAAGTAAATCTCAACCAGCATTAAGTGTAATTAATTTCAACCCATAACTATAGAATGCAAATGGCTTCTGGGTGTTTTTAAAGCCTTACGACAGCAAGAGACATTTACTCCTAATAAAAATAAAACAATTTCCTAAAGAGGTGATGTTGTGAATGTTCCATGGCTCAACTGAGAACAGTTAAGACAGAAACTAGTCTTATTACATCTCAGACTTTGGACTGAGATTTGAAATAAAAATTAAAAATAGTGATGTCTCATGCATTCCATTAGCACTGAGGCCATTAAAATATGATTCTCCTGCAATCCTTAGGAAAGAAAGGCCAAGTCACTTGACACAAAACAGACCACTGGCCACCTAACAACTTAAACTTTTAGAGAGAAACATACTCAGTGGTTTGTAAAGGTTACATATCTTGCTGTTAACAGTTGTCTTCAAATGAAGGAATGTAACTTACAGCACGATTAATTTTTAACAATAACTGTTGTATTACGTCACTTCCCAGAGTTACCAGTCTCCTCCTTTCCATCATTAAATTAGCATAGCACAGTGCTTGCACAGGAGGTTGGCATTTAAGTAGGAAACTGTTATTTGATTGTATTAAATTGTTTCATGATTAGATCTACTTTAGTAATGCCTTATAAAAATGTTTCTCAACCTCAGCTCGATTGATATTTTTGGCCAGACAATTCTTTGTTGTGAGGGGCTGGCCTGTGTAAGTAGATCTCCATCTCATTTGTAGCAAACAAAGGTGTCTCTAGACATTGCCAAATGGTTTCTGGGGGTGGGAGGAACAAAATTGCCCCTGGTTGAGAGCCAGTTCTCCATAAAAACCCCAAAGGCTTCATCAGTAAATGATGCCCCAGGTGTTTGTCCAGCTTGAAAACTCATAGGCGGCCAGGTACGGTGGCTCACGCCTGTAATCCCAGCACTTTGGGAGGTCAAAACTCCAGCTACTCAGGAGGCTGAGGCAGGAGAATCACTTGGACCCCGGAGGCAGAGGTTGCAGTGAGCTGAGATCACACCATTGCACTCCAGCCTGGGCAGCAAGAGTGAAAACTCCATCAGAAAGAAAGAAAAGAAAGAAGAGAGAAAGAGAAAAAAGAGAGAAAGAAAGAGAGAAAAAGAAAGAAAGGAAGGAAGGAAGGAAGGAAGGAAGGAAGGAAGGAAGGAAGGAAGGAAGGAG
>NW_016811898.1:674457-685041 GCF_001698545.2 Rhinopithecus bieti
GAGGGAGGGAGGGAAAGAAAGAAAACAAATGAAAACTCATATGCATCCTTCTAGAATTAAATATTACTTTCTCCTAGAAGCTGTCCCCTATTTCTCCAGGTAAAATCAGTTACTTCCTCCTCCATGCCCCATAGCATCCTACTCAATCTTCTATCATGGCACTTACAATGGAACTTCATTTATCTCTCTACGGGCTGTCCTGCTATATCCCAGCACCTCTAGGTCACTGTTGTCGTTATAGTCACCTTCTTCATCATGTCAGCCTTGTCTTTGTCATTATCATCTGCCAAGCATTGAGCTTTTTCTATATGTCTGTCATGGAGGTATTTTTCTTTCTTTATATCTCTATCAACCATCCTAAAGATATTATTAAGCCCATTTTATAGAAGAGGAAACTGGGACTCAAGGAGGTCAAGTGGGCTTACCATGTTGCTGTAATTATTTTGTTTTCAGGTCCATCCTTAGCATATAAGACTCAAGAAGGGCAAAGTGTCTCTTATTATCATCTTTGTAGCTCTCTTACCTAGAAGGTTCCTAGAATTAAGAAGGTACTTAAATAATCAGTAAATAATCAGTTAAACAATCAGGCACTGCCCTAAGTGCTAGGATATAATGAGGAATTATTATAGTTGGGATCCATCTTCTAGGAGAGTGTACCATCTAGCAGAAGAGATAATGTCTCCAGAGGTAATTCTGGTGGATAGGGTTGTGATAGAGGTATCGATGGGGTGTGCTGGAAGTGCTCAACACAGCTGGGGAGAGGTCACACCAGAGTGACAAGGCGAGGGTGGGAAAGCATTTCTGGTAGTACAAACAGCCTGAGAAAGGCATAACAGCCTAAAAAAAAGAAGCAGTTTAGCGCTGCTGGAATTTTCAGTGGACAGCAAAAAGAAGACAGAGCAGGATTCTCCTGTGTACGCTTTCTCATGTGGATAAAAGGAGTCAGTGAGGGTTTTAACACAGGTGCCAGAATTTTAAAGCACACTCAGGAGAGTGTATGAAAAACAGATTTCAAGGTAGAACATAAGGGCAGAAAGACCAGGTAGACGCTGTGCAACAATCCAGGCAGAGGGTGGTAGGATTCTGAAGGTCTGCAGCAAACTTGTTGAACATATAATCTATTTGCCATGGAAATATATTTAGAAACACACGTGGATTAACGAGTGCATAGTCTTTCTTTAGAAGACTTTCCTCAATGTGAGTCACAGCTGTGGTGCGGTGTGAGCACTGCAAAACTGTGATGTAGTCACAGCACGTCTTTGGTTCCCTGCATCTCTCCTCTCTGGAATGTTCTTCCCTTACTTCACTTTGGTTCCTGGCTCATCTCCAAGATCCTTGTGAAAGTCATCTTCCTCATCACCTTGTCAATTTCAGCCAGCTGTCAACTCCTCTGTACTGCACAGTTGTGGCCTGCTATAGCCAGAGCTTATGGACTCACAAGAGCTGAGTGTTAAACTTTCAGGAATTTCACAAGAGGGTTAGCATCATCTTATCAGTTTGAAATTGGTCAAGATTGGCATGTTAACCATGGAAATTGGCAAATGCTACAGATTAGGGCTTCCCCCTCCCCCAGAGAGTTGGTTGTTAAACATTTATCAGCATACCACTAATAGTACATTTTTAACTCTACTTCTCTCTTATGAAACTATTGTACAAAATCTCTGTGACTTTCATTGTTTATATATTATTTCATAGTTTCTATATTTATTTTCGTTGTTTATATACTTCATTGTTTGCGATTTATTTAATTCAATTACTACTTATTGCACAACTATTAATTGAGCACCTACTATGGACCTACCCTGTGCTGGATTCTGGAGTTCACAACAGTGAACAAATACACACATAGCCCTTACCCTCACTTTTTTCTCAAATGTTATAGGGAAGCAGATATTAATCAAATAATCACACAGATCAGGGTGAAATCATACTATGATCACTGCTATGGAGAAGAGGTACGTGGTTCCATGAGAGTATATATAATGGAGACACAGTGAGGGAGCAGAGAAAGAGACAGGCAATCAAGGAAGCCTTTCCGAAGGAAGTGGCAATTGAGCAGAGCTCTCAGCTAGGAAGGAGCAGGGCAGGGTTGGGGGGTGGGGGGGGGAGCATTCTAAGTAGATCAATAATGCTGAATCTTTACTGTCCTGCAGGCTGAATTCAGTAGCTTATTCTGATTCAGTCATGCAGTGGAGCCCTAGAGTCCACATTTATTATATTAAATATATTATATTAAATATATTAAGCACTCCAAGTGATTCTGATATGCATGGTTTCTTGATCACACTTTGAGAAATACTGAGACAAAGAGCATACAAAGATATCTAGTGTTGACAGATGCATTTAATTTATTAGGCATCCATTTCTTGAGGAGCTACTAGATGTCAGATACCACACTAGGAATGCTTTCTTGTCCCTATTCTACCCTGGGCATCCTTTTCTCCGTCTGTTCAATGAAGGGATTGGACTGTATGATCAAAATACTCAATGGCTCTAAAACCCTGAGGATGTCTTTTCCCCCTCTCTGTAGATGCATTTGCCAGAAAGGTTACGTGGGTGATGGCTTAACGTGTTATGGAAACATTATGGAGCGACTCAGAGAATTAAATACTGAACCCAGAGGAAAATGGCAAGGAAGGCTGACCTCTTTCATCTCACTCCTAGGTACGCAGCTATGGGTTCAGATTTCCACACAAAAGTCCTCTTTCAGGAAAGGGCATCTGCAAGACACAATGATTCAGAAAGGGACAGGCGAGCCTTGTCTGTTAGAATCAGCCTTTTTGGAGGGGTCATGCAGATGAGACGGAAAGGGTAGGCAGTTGTTTCCAAGAAGACAAGCAAAGGGATAGTGCCAAGAGATCTAGCAATGCAAGAATTAGTAGGCAGAGAGCTGAGGACAGGGTCTGGGGGTCACCATAGACCAACAGAGCTGCAGTAACAGTAAGACCAGGACAGCTACTGGTGTGAGGATACAAACTGTCCCCCTTGCCCTTGACCTTCTAGATCCTGCAGGTATGAACAAAGCTTGGCAGGTAAAACTGGGAATAGAGAGGGTGTCTGAGACCCCAGGGCGGCATCCTTGTTCCTCAGTGGAGGGGCTGTTTGAATTTTGGAATAGTCTTGGTTGTATGCAACCATTTAGCACCCTTGGTCCCCCAGTCACTAATTGCCTACAGGGACACAGTCACCTCCAGCCCCCCAGGCAAGGTGAGAGCCTGAAACAGCCTCATGTATTTGCAAATGCCTTCTACGGGCCATTACTCTAGAGAATGAAATATTATAACTGATCACAGCATTGGACGCAATTTCCAATAAAATACGAATCTGGCCGCTCTGCAAAAAGTAAAACACAGGCTTGGCCAATCAACAGAAACTTTAAAATATCAGCTTTTACATTGGAATTTACCAGTTGCCAAAAATGATCTCCTGGCAAGAACATAGATAAACAAGTGTCATCGATGGGTCAATGCTGAGTTCTCTGCCTAAATCTTAAGGTTAACTATCCCATTTAATGTCTCCTGCATAAACATCCCATTTTTCCCAAGGCATCCCATAGGGCGTCAAGTATTACCGGCATCCCTTGAGCTCAGGGGCAATCTGCTGGGTTCCTCACAGCCTTACTCTAAGAACTCTTAGAATACCAAATGGGAGCAGACAGGGGTGAGGTAGTGTTTTTGCAGACCGGGCCCTCCAGCATTTCCCTAGACAGAGTCCTGTTGACTTTTCACCTTCTCCATGACGAAGTCCTTGTACACTGCCTCTGGGTGTGAGAACACAGAGCCTGTCCCGTCATCCCGGCTTCCCCAGGTGATGGAAACAGGATTACCTACATACTTTGCTGGGCCCACTGGAAAGTGAAAATGCAGGATTCTTTGTTCAAAATTTATTAAGCATTTCAACATGGCAACAGCAGAGCATTAAACCAACCACTGGGGCTCTTCTGAGCTGGCCCTGGATGAAAACAAGGGCTGCATCTTTGCTCACCGAGACAGTGACAGTTCAGAAAGTCAAGCACAGGGTCAGGGACCCTGGGGTTGTGGTAGGATTTTGTCATGCCTGAACTGCTCAGCCAGGGTATCTTTGAAGCTGAGGCCGTCTACAGGAAAACACTCCTGGCATTACATGGAATGTTTTGAGGCCATGGCTTTAGGTTGCCTCACATTCTTAAGAGAGATTCCCAGTTGACACAGGGCCTGCATATACCCATTAGAATAGAGAAGGGCATAAATGGACCAGTCGTGACCCAAGACCTGTTGCCTGATTTTACTCCTCATGTACCACTGACTGATTTGGTGTTTTCTTTCTTTTTGTTATTTCAACTCCTAAGACAAAGCTTATGCCTGGCCACTGAGTAAGCTGGGGCCCTTTACGGTGCTGTTACCTACAGATAAGGGACTGAAAGGATTCAATGTGAGTATTTAAAATGACCCTACACCAAGGGGCTAATATGAAAAGCCTTAGTAGGGAGTACCTTCTTTAATTTAAAGTGGAAGCCCCCGTTAAAATTAAACCTACTGATGATAAGGATGGTGATGTTTTGATAAACTTCTTTTAGTGATATATAACATCCTTACAGAAAGTATACAAATTGTAAGCGTACAACTCAATGAATTTTCCCAGTGTGAATGCACTTGTGTAAACAGCAAGTCCATTGCCAGGAACCTAGAAGGCCCCCTGGTCCCCCTTTCTCATCATTACCCTCTACAGGTAACCACTGAGTGTTCTTAACATATAGCCAGGTGATAGAGAAGATTTGCATAATGTAAAACTGCTCACTTCCCACAGAAAGAATTAAACTCATGTATTAGCTAGATATGTGGGTTTTTTAAATCATTATAAATGGTACAAGCGATAGGGAAAAAATAAGAAAATGTTAGTCTTCAATGTGAGCAGCTGTTGTTTGAGATAATGTTATCCAGTGGGAATGAAACTTGCAGTGCCTGGTGGAGGCATCCTATCGAGATGGCATCACTAAAATAGTTACATTTGGTTTCCTGTAAATAATGGACATATCGATTTGTATACAATTTTATTATCTTCACTGGCCTCCATTTTAGTCATTGTGTAGGAACTGGTATCCTATATATCTTTCTCTCTCCCACCTTTACTATCTAACATGTGTTTTTATTTTTCCTGATCTTGAATTTTTTTTTTTTTTTTTTTTTTTTTTTTTTTTGAGATGGAGCCTCGCTCTGTCTTCCAAGCTGGAGTGCAGTGGTGCGATCTTGGCTCGCTGCAACCTGTGCATTCCGGGTCCAGGTGATTCTCCTGCTTCAGCCTCCCAAGTAGCTGGGACTACAAGCACGTGCTACCATGCCCAGCTAATTTTTGTATTTTTAGTAGAGAAGGGGTTTCACCATGTTGACCAGGATGATCTTGATCACCTCACCTCATGATCTGCCTGCCTTAGCCTCCCAAAGTGCTGGGATTACAGGCGTGAGCCACCGCGCCTGGCCCTGATCTTGATTTTTATTGTGTGTTCTTGTCATCTGTCTTAAATGCTCTGTGAAACAGATCAGCTAGAAATAAATAAACATATAAGTAAATAGATTAACAAATACACATAAAATGATGGAAGCCAATAAAAGATTGAAATCTGGGAAGTGGAAAAAGTAAAAATGAAAAAATAATCCAAGATATTTTGTGATAATATTTTTTGTTGCAGTGAATCAAAACCCAGTAAGTTCCCGGCTCTCTAACCCTCATATACCACCACGATTAACGTGTCTGATATTCATGTTTCTATTGTTCACCTTCAGAGATGTCCTCAAACCTCTCCTGTTGGAAAGAACCAGCAAACATTCTATGCCTCTAGGCTAGGCACTTTGCACGTGGTCTCTCATTTAACACATGGTTTACACAGAGTTAATATAAGTATCTGTTGATTGTTGACTACATAGTAATGATAAAATGTAGATTTGGTCCCATGGATTTCAAAAATCTTAACTTTTCTAATCAAAAGTACCATCAGCTTACTCACTTTACCTACTCTTTCCATGAAACTTCATATTTTATTCCCATCTGCTTCCTGTGTTCAAGATAGATTCCTTGTTCCTTGTTCCTCCTGGGGCCATTGCAATGCTGTGCTTTCCCCATGTCAGTTTCAGTGCTGGAGCAATCTCCTCTGGTTTGAGAGTAGACTGTGCATTGCCTCCAACTCTCCAGATTTCTACTCCCTGGAAGGCCTGGCCCGGGCTGATTGCACTGATAGTAATGTATAGCACGTATAATTGTCAGTGCTTTCATACAGTTGTATTTGCAAAAGCCCAAACCCAAGTTAGGGTGCCCTGGCTTTAATGTCTTTGATACTAAGTAAGGCACAGCACGTGTTACAAAACTCGTTCCCTTGTTTATATAATAGTCAAACTGGCTCTTTTGTCTTAGGTAAATGAGCTTTTGGTGGATAATAAAGCTGCTCAATACTTTGTGAAACTCCACATAATTGCTGGTCAGATGAACATCGAACATATGAATAACACAGACACATTCTACACCTTGACTGGAAAGTCGGGGGAGATCTTCAACAGTGATAAGGTAAGGGTTCCTCTGATTTTCACTGTCTTTCAGAAGTGAAAGTTTTCAGAACTAACTGTCTACCAAGCCAATGCCCATAGCCTTCTCTCTCTTTTTGTTTGGGGTTTGTGAAAAATTACAAGGAAATTCTTTCCTTATGTATCGTTTGTCAAACACCTTCTTATATAGGAAGAAACAGCAACACCAGGAAATGTCATAGAGGAAGGGTGGAGTATTATGCAAAGGGGGTTATAAAGTGTTTGACTTTGGTCTGGTCTGATTTAGTTTTCAAGGCAACTGTCATTCAACTGCCAGCAGGAAGGAGAAACTTTGCTATAAACCTGTTTCCTAAAAGCATCAGCACAAAGCCAGATCAGCATTCCTCTTACAGAAGGAAATAGATTGTGTTTGTTTTAGATTGCTGGAGTTGATCCATCTTCTCCCACCTAATATTCATCACTCCTAATGCCATTAGTTCTGTTTGTTTTTTATATAAACCCATCCTCCCCCGCCCCACCCTCATTTCTTAACTCTTTCTGTGATTTTATTGAGCTGGGGAACAGGTGATTAGTCAACACAATGTGCATGTGTATAGGCATAGGACCTATACTATTAAATTTCACTAACCATCAGTAGTTAATAGATCCTTGAGTGCTTGTTCTAAACAAAGTATGGGGATAAATCTTTATTTGTGTTATATAAGGCTCACAATAACCCTGTGAAGGAGGGACTATCATAATCCCTGTTGCTCCAGTAAGAAAGAAGAGAGGCCACACAGTAAGTGCCAGAGCCAGGATTCAAATGTGGCTCCGAAGCCCACATTCTTAACCAATCTGCTGTAGTGCATGTGTGAAGATGGATGATGGATGGATGGATGGACGGATGGATGAATACATGGATAGGTCACTGGATGGATGGATGGATGGATGGATGGATGGATGGATGGATGGATGGATAAATGGATATATGGATAGGTCACTGAATGGATGGATGGGTAGATACATGGATAGGTCACAAGATGGGTGGATGGATGGATGCATGGATGCATGGATGGATGGATGGAGAGATACATGGAGGATTGATTCATGGATGGATGGACGAATGGATGGATGGATGAATGGCTGGTTGGAGAAATGGATGGAGGATGCATGGATGCATGGATACATGGATGAATGACAGATATGAAGATGTGGCTTGCTTTCTTACAAGGATATGCATGTATTTACCTGTTCATTCATTCAACCAATATTCACTAAGTCTGTCACTTATTAGGAGTCATATGGGAGGAAGAAGGAATTAGCTTCAGTTATTTATTCCACAAATACTTTTATTGTGTGCCTTCTCTGTGCAAGACACTAAGGCGGGTGATGAATTTATAGTAAATTAAATAGTTTTCCTCATGAAGCTTGCAGTCTGCTGGAGAAGAGCTTGATAATACCTTACCCAGGTTTAGCATGTATAGTTGTCAGTGATTTCATACATTATATCATTTGATCTTAATGAAAACCCTGTGAGGTTAACCAAGCAGATACCTTCATCCCCACTTTAGATTAAGTGACTTAACCAAAATCACATTGCCAATAAATATCAAAGCCCAAGGACTCAAGACTTCTGACTCTACTCCTGTGCTTGCTCCTTCCAGGACACCGTATTAATCTTATTTTATCTTTCTTTGGTGTTTTAGGACAATCAAATAAAGCTTAAACTCTATGGAGGCAAAAGAAGGTAAAATTATAGAGGGGGACATCATTGCTTCCAATGGGCTTCTGCACATCCTTGACAGAACCATGGACAAGCTAGAACCCACATTTGAGAGCAATAATGAGGTGAGTATTCAGATAAAAGTCACATCAGCCCAGGTCCATCTTCCTTTGTTCCCTGGAGAGTCACATCCAGAGCGTGCCAGCACTCTGTGCTTGTGCTTCATTTGTGCTAGAATCTCAAGCAGAGAGAAGAAGAGGTGGTTTGTCTGTTTCCAACAGAATTCTGTATTTGTCTGTTTCCAACAGAATCTCTGCAGAAAGAAAGCAAGACATACAGTTACATGTGTGGGAAAGATCTGGACTTTTTTTTACCTCTTTTATTACTGCATCAGGCAACTCATTCCATGACCAATTGTCATGAAAATGTGTCCCTCTTAATTTATAGAGGGCAGTTGTTGCTGCAATAAAACTTACTGCTTCTGACCTAGATGATGAGGGCCAAAGGATACTTCAGAACGTGCAGATCTGACCTACTGTTTCAATGACAGCAAACATTTCTATAATGCATTGTGGTTGACCAGGTTCATTCATATAAATCCATAGTGACACATAAACTCTGTCATCAGTCTTTAAATGTTAGGGTTTGTATTTCCTAAATCACATTAATTTATTTCCTGATTTTAAGCAAAATGTCTCTTTTTAGCAAACCATAATGACAATGCTACAACCAAGATACAGCAAGTTCAGGTCTTTGTTAGAGGTATGCACCTTTCATAATTTTCTGAAAAATATTTATGTCAAGACTTTTGTAAAATTAGCAGGGGTGTCAATTATAAATTTCTGGGGAATTATGTTAAATGTTTGTCCAAGGTAGGCTGCAGATACAAAATTTCATTTCCCAAATGCAGGAAACCAACGTGGGACATGCTTTAGATGAGGATGGAGTTGGTGGACCATACACCATTTTTGTTCCAAGTAATGAAGCATTGAATAACATGAAGGATGGCACTCTCGATTACCTCCTTTCTCCAGAGGTACCGTATTCTGCTTGCTCTGATGGCATCGTGCCAGGAGCACTGCCTCAGTCTGTGTCCAAACAGGTTTTTTCTAAATTACAGATAGTAAATAAGTTGCACATATATCACCACCTCCCCTCCAACAACCAAGGCAGGCATCACTAATCAATTACAACATTCTGGAACTAAGCCTAGATGTGGCTTCAGTCTCTTCGATAGAATTTCAAGTAGCTATGATCAATTAGACTTGATACCCAGGCCTAAATGGTTGGTTTGATTTGCCCTGACTCTTCTAATATTGCTCACTAGTAAAACCAACACTTTAAGTTCCCTATAACTCTAAAACCACCTAGAGAATGAAGCCTAAACTAGGCCATTCAGGGCCAGGCCTAGGCTAAACTTTAAAAGAACATGTGTTATTTTAGATGCTTTAGCCATTCCTTCCTATTGCTTTCATCTTTCTCCACCATGGGCTTTCAGTTCTCTCACAATCCCCTCTAAAAGGGAGATTATTGACTCCTTCATATCAGGGATGTCAATGACTGAAACCATTTAAACTGTTTATTTTCCCAGAAATAATAGGCTTAACTTGAAGAGGATAGTCTACTGTGAAAGTTTGTTCATTAGAATGTCAAAAAGTAGAATTACATGAAAAGTCACATGCTTTCTTCCAGTGCCCTGAACTATACCACCATCTTGCAATGGGAAGAGATGACCTATGACTTCATAAAGATCAGGATTGATTTTATAGAATGTGGAGAGAAGAAGGAAAGGATGTCCCAATCTTTTAGGGTAGTGATTCCCAAAGTGTAGAGTAGTCAGAAATCATCCATGGAGCTTGCTAACTAGGCAGATTCCAAAGCCCTACCTCAAGCATTCTGGTTTAGTGGTGCTGGGATGAGGCCCAGAAATAGACACGCTGGTAACCACCAACTTTCCAATTCAGATAGCCCCAGCCCACACTGTTTTGGGAGTGCTGAAAATTGTTGCCTGTTAGGTTTAGGAATTCACATAGATATATATCCCTTTTTAGAATGCCTTCAGGTATCTATAAGGATATTTTGCTGTCAAAAAACTTAGGAATTTTTTTAAACTTCACAAGGAGATAAACCGAAAAGTGATCTCTTACATTTGCAAGCAGATGTTCAACATATGGAAAGATTAGTTATAAGTTTCCATAGAAAAAGCCAGATTTCCCAGGGGTCTTCCAAAATAGAATGATATTTCAAAATATGATTCACACTTAAATTTTATAAAACCTAGCTATTGCAGAAAACTACTAGACCTCTCTTTAGAATTCACATTCATACTTAAAGTGAGCTTAAAAAAAAAAAAAAAAAAAAAAAAAAAAA
>NW_016811898.1:685236-693906 GCF_001698545.2 Rhinopithecus bieti
AAAAAAAAAAAAAAAAAAAAAAAAAAAAGGTAATATTGTTCCCTAAGAAGTTATTAAAATCCTGAGATTATATGGCCTCCCTGAGTACATAGCTTCTAATTTTATATACATTTTAAAAATAATAATAATAAAGGAGTTCTATGACACCCTTAAAATTAAAACAAAACCTTTTAACTAGAATAGGAAAAAATCAACCACATTGCTTTTCTGTCAGGCACCTTTGTTCCGAACATTCTTCCCTTTCTCTTCCCTTGTAACTCCTTCCAGTGGTATCTGAAAATGACTCATTTAAGCCCTCAAGAGTAGATTGTGTACATCTCTTCTGAGCTCTGTTCAATGAGACTACATTTATAGCTTGAAATAAGCCTTTGGTAAGAATACTTATACCACAAATATGGCTGATGCATACCACTGCTCCTGGCTCTTAATCTTGTTTCTCTCCAAGACGTATCTTTCTGCCTGCAAAGAACATGAAACTTCGGGTGTCTTTGTTCTGAGTTAAAAACTGCTTTTCCATTTCAATTTCTAGGTGACAAGTACAATCATTTCTGCCCCTTTCTCAGGTACAGATAGATTAATTTTTCTCAACCTATAGGAAGCTCCTTCTGTCTCCATCCTTCTTAACAGCTTTATCTTCGGGGAAGAGTGCAGGAAATTCCCCGATGAAGTGGAAAATAAACAGTCCGCATTAGAAGAAGGGCTTCTAATTCTGACTTTGGAATGCCGTGTTTCCTTCCCAGTGTGTCTTTCTACTTTGCTCTGAGGCAAAATTTCAGTCTGGAAACCTCGCATCCCTGCAGAGACACAGCTTCTGATTACAAGCCCCAGTTTATGGTTTCATCACTGAACCAGACAGAAATAAAAGCAAAGAGAGCAAGACACCTGCCCTTGCCAATTCAAAGACACCTGCAAGTAAAGTGGGGAATGGGAGGCGAATTTACAGAGTTCAAGGTCAAATTATCTCTTTCTGCCTCTGGCACCAAAGAACTTGAGTGTGGTTTTGTTTTTACCTAAAACAGCAGGGAGGAAGTGAGTGCCCTCATAGAAGAAAGAATATATTGCACCAAAAGGCTCTTCAACAACAGCACCTGGAAACATGTCCTGTTCGAGCCACACTGGAGTCAATTCTAACTGGGCAATGGCTCCAATAGATCCCAGCCAGATAAGACACAGGCACACACAGTAACGGGAGTGATGCGGATCAATTCCTTTGTCCCTCTCATTCTTCTGTTTCTTGTCAAAAGGATTCAACAATTAATTCCTGAGGCTTTGAAAGGGGATTATCTCGTTGCTAAATGCTTTCCTATAGAAGCATCAGAGGACTGGAAGGAATCCGTACCAGTCCCCTTATTTTGCAGGTGAAACTGAGACTCAGGGGTTAAGTGACTTGCAGAAGGTTATACACAAGCAGAACCAGGACTAGATTCATGTTCCTGAGAGCCAGCTCAGTGCTCCTCCCAGGAACCCTACCCATGCCCTTTAATTTACTGTCACAAACGTTTATGGAAAACTTACTGTATGCCCCACACTGTACTGGCTGGGGACATGGTGATGGGTGGTTAACAAGCCAGACAGACCTAGCCCCTGCCTTCCAGGAGTTTGCAGTCCAGTTTGGTGGATGCAGTCAAGTTTGGGGGATGTTTCCCAACAGTCCCCACTTTGTCTCACTCCTTCTACCACTGAGCATCAGAGCATGTAATAACATTGCTTCTGCCTGTAAGTCTCCACTTCTGAATACCATGCAATAACTGTAGACGTAAGTTGAAGATGTAAGTTGAGACATAGAGGCTAGGTGACTTGCTCAAGGTCATATAGTAACAGAACCAGGGCTGCAGAAAGCATCATTTCCAGGGCTGGCTAACTGATGGTCAATTTCAACATTCTTATTGAGAACCCTGACCTTCACATAATGCTATTGGCTAATAGATATGGTGGCCACATAACTTATCATCCATGCTAGGTCACTTCTGAAAGTGAATGGAGCTGCCAGGACAATGGGCATAAACCAGGGTTGTACCAGACAAGCCAGGACAGGTGGTCCCCCTACTAACAAGTAACTCCCTTGGCACATTGACCAAGGTCAAATGCAGAGAGGAGGCTTGGTGAACTCAGGTTCAGCAGCGCTTTCTTTCAGCCTGGGACTTCACCCCATTGTAACCTGTTCTTACAACATTCAACCTCTTGGCAGTTATTAGGATCTCGATTTGTGATCCTTTACTTTTCTAAGCCAGAGTGACTGTGGCTGTGCTACTCTAGTAGCAGAACTTGAGGGCTGTGAAGCTTGTAACTCCCATCTCTGACTTAGCTGAGAGATTGCAGATAAACCATAGCAGGCCACTGAGGCCACTGCCTTCTTCCCACAAAGAGCGTGGTCCCTGTGTTCCGCAATTCTGCAGCCTTTCTCCAGGGCACCCTATAGGGGCTGCTCATCCTGTCTACAGTCTCCTTTGTGGGACTAGGACCCTCTTTTCTCCACTGCTGCTTCAATTTTATGAAGCATGAGAAACCTTGGAAAGGGCTTTGAAGGAGAGGGACGAACTTCTCATGGAAGGAAAAGGTGATCACTATCCCTATGACTATATAATCCTAAATGACCAGTATGTGGTCTGACAAACAGACGTTTATTTATGGAGCAAGTGAAACAGAATCATAAATCAAGGCTGTCTTAGAAAATCTGGAATATAGCCTTCTACATTCAGAGAAGTGATAGAGCAGAGTAACTGAGAGCCTGGGCTAATTCTTAGGCTCATATCCTGAGTTAGCTTTATGACCCTGGACGTGTCTTTGAATCTCAGTATTACCACACATAAAATGGGTCCATAGGAGTCCCCACCTCACACGGCTGTTGGGAGGATTAAATGAGACGTGCATATTATGCTTTCAAAACAGCCTCTTCCACAGAGTGGGAATGTGGTGAATGTTAGCTATTTGGAGGTGGGGCTTCTCTCACCCTGGATTTCCCAATAGATTGTGGGCCGTTTTTCTTGATTGTCTAAAGTCATTTGAAGAGGATTCCATAAGAGTGGAAGTGTTGTGTTTTCTTCTTTGACTAAAGAAGTATTTGGTTCCTTTGCAGGGATCTCGGAAGCTTCTGGAACTCATCAGATACCACATTGTCCCATTTACCCAGGTTGGCCCCACTTTTCCTGCTGCGACTTTCCCTCTGCTTCCAAGATAGCTAACTTAGTCCTGAATTCCAGTATCTTGATGCTAGAAAGTGTCCTTTATCTGTAGCTCTGAACAAAACCTCAGCCATGAACTATGAGTCCATTATCAGAGCGATCTTCAAAGCCACAAAAACTCTTGATATCAAAACTCCCTTTACTTATTTCACTTTGAAACCAATTTTTTGTAGTGAGGACTTTTTAAGAACTCAGGGCCCTGTGAGTGGCCCCAAACATCTCTGCCTTTTGTTCTCTTCTTTGCAGCTTGAAGTGGCCACTCTCGTCTCCACCCCTCACATCAGGAGCATGGCCAACCAGCTCATACAGTTCAACACCACCGACAACGTAAGTGAAAACTTGACCACCGCCAGCATCACTTGAACACATCTTTGCTCTGATAATCACTATTCATCAGGTTATCCTGCCTCTAAGCTAAAATCTTTATGATTATTTCGTTCATTTGTTACTTCTCTCAGCAAATATGTGCTGAGCAACTACATGTGTGAGAGTCTGCACTATATGCCGAGAATAAAGGAGTGGAAAAGATAGACTTCTATCCCAGCAGGGAAGACGGACTTTAAATAACTCACTAGGCAAACAGTTAATTATTTAATTATAATGGTAATGAGTGCTCCCAAGAGGAAATTCAGGGGGCTGTGAGAGCACAGAACAGGAGGAGTCTGAGAGTGTCTTCAGGCCAGGAGGTCCTCAGTGAGGAGGTGATGCTTTGGCCATGCTATGAATAAAGTGAAATTGGACAGAGATCAGTAGAAGAGAGTTCCAGACAAAAAAAAAAGAGAGAGAGAGAGAGAGAGAGAGAGAGAGAGAGAGAGAGAGAGTATGTGCAAAGACCCTGAGGTGGGGCACACAATTTATTTTAAAACTCCAAAGAAGGTGCGTTATTCATCTAACTCTCTGGGGCTGCAGTATGAACAAACGTCTGGCAGCGCACGGTTGATATCTTCTACAGAATCACTGTTGATGGTGATGATTATCTCATTCTTTCAACAAATACCTATTTGAGTGCCTACTGTGCATCAGGCACTGTTCTAAGTCCTAAAGACAGACTGATGAACAAACAGACGAAAGTCCCTGGTTGTATGGAAATTTCATTCTAGTAAATAGGGGATAGAAAATAAGTTAAATGCATAATATATATCGTCTCTTAGAGCAAGTGCTAAGGAGAAAACCAGCAAAGCAAGGAAGGGAGACAGAAGGTGGGGATGGGGCCGACATCTTAGATAAATACTCAAGAAATCTCATAGGGAAGAAACATCTGAACAAAACCTGAAGGAAATAGGGGAACAAGCAGTGTGAATATCTGGGGAACATTCCAGAGGGAACAGCAAGGGTGAAAAGCACAGAGCAGCAAGAAGCATGCTGGGCTGTGTGAGGAACAGCAAGGCCAGTGTGGCTAGAGCAGAGGGAGCAAAAGGGAGAAGAGTAGGAAAGGAGGCTGGGCAAGAGAGAGAGGAGGAGAGTGGGGGTTATCTCATGCATGGCCTAAGAAGTCAGGGTAAGTATGCAGGCTCTTACTTGGAATGAGAGGAGAAGCAATTGGAGGATTTTGAACGGAGGAATGACATGATCAGGCATACATTTTGAGAGGCTGGTGAAGAGATTTGATTGCAATAATCTGGAGAATACTGATGGTAACTCAGACCAGGGTGGTAGCAGGGACATGGTGAGGAGTGGTTGAATTCTGAATGTATTTGGTTGGTGCAAAAGTAATTGCGGTCTTTCAATTTTTAAAAAATTGCAAAACTGTGATTATTTTTGCACCAACCTAATATTCTGCAAGTAGATCCAGCAGAATTTGTTGATGGGTTAAATGGGGGTGAAGACAGAGGAAACCGGGATAACTCATGGGGATTGACTTGAGCAACCAGAAGAATGAAGCTGTCATTAATACTGGGGGCGGGGGGCAGGTTTATGAGGAAAGTGGAGATCAGAAATCTTTGCTAATTGGTTCATTTTCTGCTCCCTCCACTAAAACATAAGCAGGAACTCATCTACTTGTTCACAGATGTATCCCCAGCTCCAAAGGCAGAGTATAAGTGAGGTCAATAGATGTATTCAAATGAACGGATCCCTATTTCACCACAGAGAGGTCAAAGAATTTGCCCAATTTCTCACAGCAAGTGTGTTGCAGAGCTTGAATAATTAAAATTCTTACTTAGCCCTGCACCTCCAAGAACCATTTCTACAACGACATCCTTGCCTGGTATTAGTCAAGAATTCACTGAACAGATTCCATCTTTCCCTGTCAGCCAAACCCTTATGATAGCAACCTACCCTCCAGTGAAAAGTTAAGTGATATTGAGGACTTTTTAGCGAAGTTGCCACCATTCAGTCTGCCTGAGGATCACTGGCAGTCCTGCAGTACAGAATAGTACAGAATTAGAGATGTCATTGCTTCTTTCCAGGGACAGATTCTGGCAAATGATGTGGCAATGGAAGAAATTGAGATCACTGCCAAAAATGGCCGAATTTACACACTGACAGGAGTTCTCATTCCTCCCTCCATCGTCCCGATTCTGCCCCATCGATGTGATGAAACAAAGAGAGAGATGAAACTGGTAAGAAAACTAGGAAAATGAGTAAGGGCCCCAAACAGCCCCTCAGGGCAGACAGCATCCCACTCCTCACAATTCTGAGAAAGGCCTCAAAGAAAGTTTGACTTCCAGAACCTTGTCCCCAAAGGGCTTCCGTCTTCATGAAGGTGCAGGTGGGTCTGAAGTCCCACTTCATAAACTGTGAACCACAGTTCCTTGGGGAATTTGCACAATGATAGATGCTACCCAGGAATATTGGCTCCTCAGAGCTGCCATAATGAATTACCACAAACTAGGAGGTTTGCCACAACAGTAATTCATTCTCCCAGAATTCTGGAGGCCAGAAGTCTGAAATCAAGGTAGCAGAGCCATGCTCCCTCTGAAGGCTCTAGGGAAGAATTTTTCTTTCATTGCCTCCTTCTGGATTCTGGGGGCTCCCAACAATTCTTGGCATTCCGTGGCTTGTAGCTACAAGGGTCTCACTGTGTTGCCCAGTCTGGAAATGACAGGTGCACACCACCACACCTGGCTAATTTTTTTTCTTCTTTTTTATTGTAGAGATGGGTTTTCACCATCTTGCCCAAGCTGGTCTTAAACTCCTGGGCTTAAGCGATCCTCTCACCTCAGCCTCCCAAAGTGCTGGGATTACAGGCCTGAGCCACTGTCCCCCACCCACCTCTCCTCTTTTTATAAGAACATCAATCATTATATTTAGGGCCCACCCTAATTCAGTAGGACTCATGTAAGCTTAACTAATTACATCTGCAAAGACCTTATTTCCTAATAAGATCACATTCTGAGGTTCCAGGTGACACAAGTTTTTGGAGAGATATTGTTTACCCACTACACCAGAGCTCTGGGATCCAATCAGGATTTTGTAACCCAACCCCTGGGATTTAGGATCAGTCTCCTGCCTCTTCCTTCCCCTGTCCCTGTCATCTGGGACGACCTTGCTCCAGGCTCACAGCTTTACTCTAAGAGGGACTTAAAATAGAATTTCTTCTCAGGTAGCTGCTCTGGCCTAGCCAATCAACTATCTTTCTGCAGTACTTTTCAAAAAACCAAACTTTCTGTTTCCCTATGAGCTTCTGTACTCTCTAGCCTTTCCTGTTTCCATAGCAACTTTTTGGCTCAGCCAGTTTTAATCAAAGCACCTCAAATTCCAATACTGCTGTACATGCACTATTTCAATTCCCATGGAAAACATAACTCCAAGTTTTAACAATAATAGGTCTGGGTCTTTCTTTTAGGATGCTTCAATAATTCATTAGTGATGGCTCTCACAATATCCTTGAAACTTGACCATCAAACAAGGAAAAATGGTCTCATTTTATTTATTGTTTTGTTTTATTGATTCCTCTTCTTGTTATGAAGGCTGGAAATAGCTGGCCAAGCACCTGGCACAGGATTGTGGCTGATTCTTTTAATTCTAGATATTTTAATTGATGTAATGACTGTGATATGATTTAGGCCATAGAGGATGGAGCTGATTCTCTGTGCCAGTCAGATGCCATCTGGAGAATTTGATTCCTTTCTGAGAACCCCTTTTTAAGAGAGGCAGAAACATGGTCACTTTCCTAGCCAGTCCCCAGCAATGATTTATGTTTGGTTCATTCATTTGGAAACAAGGATTGGGCAGGTGCATCACCTGTTCTATTTCAGGTTATTCAAAAGTTTATTTTCCATCTCCCTAAAGAACAGAATCAAGATGTGGGTTTGAGCTACAACCCAAAGAATTTTGGTTACATAAGGAAAAGAACTTCCCAATAGCTGCCTTAAAATGAACTCTTCCTTTACTATTTTCTCTAGGCTTAAAGTCAAATCTATTTGCTCTACATGGTTTTGAATGGTTTTGAGTGGGTTCATCAAAAGTCCAAATGCATTCTCTGGAAAGTATTTAGGACTAGCAAAGAATAGAAGCAGCTGGTACCCTGTGGAAGTCTCAGTGTTTACCAGGCTGAATCCATAGCTGCCTTTGGCCATGTATGTTTGAATTTTAGAGGCTTAATAACAACACTCTATACTAGTTATGGTCCCTGCAAGAAAAGAATCCATCTGAGATGGTCCAAACGGAGAGACTCTGATGAAGGAGCTACTGCAGAGGTGTGGACAGGGCTAAGGAAACAAATAAGTTTTGCTGGAGCTTTGAGGGAGAAGCAAGAAACCATTGCCACTAGGGATCAAAGAGCCCAGGGGCAGGACGTAGAGTTACCTGAACCCAGTGAGAGCAGGAAGCATGGAAGAGGTGACCTCCATCAGGAACTATAGGGATAGTGCCAAAGCAGAGAGGAAGCAGGGATGAAATCCTTGACCTTGTTGTCCTCCTACCCACCAAAATCCTGCTAGTGACTTATATTGGCCAACACCAGTCAGAAGCTGGCAAGGAGCTTGAGAGAACATCCTTCACAGTCTACCTTCTGTGGCACAGAGCCAGATGGAGAAGGTCAGAGAGGATCTGGAGAGATTGGAGGCACATACCCAATTCCATCACCCCTGAGCCAGTAGAGGAGAATCCAGGAGACTGAAAGGCAGAGATTCCGCGTTCAGCTATATTGCTGCTAAGCTAATTGGAGGACATGGCCTTAAGTCTGTAATCAAAACTAATACTTCATCCCTAGCACAAGTGAATGACTGCAATGTCCCCTCAGGGGCAGGTGCCTCCCTGCATGCAGAGAATTGATCAGAAGCTAGAGCCTGTGGACAGACTGGCTCTGAAAGAAGTAAAGAAAGGGGCTGCTCTGAGCAGGCTCAGTTTTCTCTCCCAAACTCCTCCCACCCGCCCCCACCCCCACCCCCAGCACTGACTTCACTGCTTCTCCCCAGGGTCGAGTTGATGGGAGGTGGGCGGTGGGTAGAGAGGCCAGGATCATGGCTCAGTGGGGTTTCCTTCACAGGGAGGGAAGCATGAAACCAGCCACAGGACCATCGCCACTGCTTCCTCTCATAGGCAC
>NW_016811898.1:694088-715161 GCF_001698545.2 Rhinopithecus bieti
CCCCACCCCACCCCAGCACTGACTTCACTGCTTCTCCCCAGGGTCGAGTTGATGGGAGGTGGGCGGTGGGTAGAGAGGCCAGGATCATGGCTCAGTGGGGTTTCCTTCACAGGGAGGGAAGCATGAAACCAGCCACAGGACCATCGCCACTGCTTCCTCTCATAGGCACACCTGCACTGACCTCTTGTCTCCCCCTCCAGGGCACTTGTGTGAGCTGTTCTCTGGTGTACTGGAGCAGATGTCCTGCTAACTCTGAGCCCACAGTGAGTGTGACAGCTTCTCGAAAGCACAGATCACCCAAGCAGCCCCACTGGTGTGGTTTCTCAACCTATCTACCTTCCTTCTTTAGAAGATATTAATTGCAACTGGGGCAATATAAGATGGGTTCTTAGCCTACTATATGGGGAATGGTAGAAAGAGATCCCACAGGCTTGTGTTTGAATCCTTGTTCATTGACCCTAGAGAAGTTGTTTAACCTTCTTACTCTTTCTTCATCTGTAAATGATAATAACAAAAAGATTCACATAGATAAAAACCCAAGCATAATACCTAAATCAAGTAGGCACTCAGTTCCTCTCTACTTTTTCCCTTTTAGGACTATCATATTATAGATGTCGACTTTTGGGTGGTACTGGCATATTGTGCAGAACCGTCTGTAAACAAGGCCTAATATTTGTTCTTCCCAAGCACTCTTCTGCAGAGACATGCAAGAAATAACAAGGAAATAATACTGGGACTATCAAAAACTTCCAAGTTTAATTGAATTCTATACATATTTGTTGAGGATTGATCATATATCAGACACAGTGCTTGGTTCCAGAGGCATGAGGATGAATAAGAAATCGTTTTATTTTGCTTTTATCTGAGAAGCTCCATCTAAAAGGGAAAACAGACAGTTGTGCAACGATCTATCATTCATACGCCAAGCACTCTATTGGTAGTAAAAGCTAAGTGTTCTAAGGCAAAATGATGATAGAAATTTTGCCTATAAGTTTATCATAAGAAAGAACTTACAACCAAAAGTGGCATTAAACACTAGAATAGATCACTAGGGAAGGTTATGAGCTCTTTAATGTGATTCTATTATGAAGTATTTAGTAAAGCAAAACATTAAAATTAAATAGGTGCAGGTGTTCAGATATTTATTTTGCTTAATGAAGCCATTACCCCTGAGTCCTCCAGGATGCTGTCAACCAGGGAATGTGAGAGGGAGGAGAAAAGGAAATTGTGTTGGCTGGTGTCACAGTGATTGCTGTGTGCCAGACATTGTTCTAAATGCTTTATGCAGCAGCCCCACGAGGTAGGTATATTATCACCATAACCAATGTATGATTGGGGCACTAAGGCAAGGAAACACAAACTACCTTGTACAAGGTCACGCAGCTGAAGTGGCAGAACCATGATTTATTCTGCTCTGCATGTTTAATCACCATTCTAGATTGTTTCAGCCCAGGGAAAGAGAAGGAAGAGGGAAAAGAAAGGGAAATTAGACACATAGGTAGGAGCCAAAAGGAGCCCTCAAATTACCCCTCCCAGGAATCCTGTGACCTATACCTGGTCAATTATCCTGAGATCCCCTACAAAAGGACTATAGTGCTCCTTCCCCGGTGCCCTAGAATTCCTTCATGTAGCTAATATTTTAGGATTGTATAGCCTAGGAAATTCTCATTGCTCTCTTCTTCAGCAAGAGCCTAAGATGAAGGGGTAAGCTTGACGTCAACAATTATCTAAAACAAAATTTCAACCAGAGACTAAATTATTGTGGCAAAACTCGAAATCAGCATTATTGTCTCATCAATATTTTCTTGATATTTTATAGATTAGGCAGCTGAGACCCATG
This sequence comes from Rhinopithecus bieti, assembly GCF_001698545.2. Lineage (NCBI taxonomy): Eukaryota > Metazoa > Chordata > Mammalia > Primates > Cercopithecidae > Rhinopithecus > Rhinopithecus bieti. The sequence continues at coordinate 695,929 of NW_016811898.1, forward strand.
GAGGCTACATGACTGTGATCCTAAAGTCTCTACATGATAAGACCCATTTTCTAGACCTTATACTTACCATCAGTGTTTCTTGGAAAAAATTATTTAACCTTTCTGGGCCTCAGTTTCCTTATCTATAAAAAATGGCATGAAAAACATCCACATAGAACTGAAGATTGAGGAACTCATCTGTGCAATGTGTCTGGCCCATAAATGGTTCTCAGTAAACATCAGTTCTAGATAATTATGAGTGGGCATCGTTGACTAGAGAATGGAAGGATGCATGTAAATGCATCTCCTAAGAGAAAAACTCAGACTATCACTATTTCACTATTTTGTTTGGCAAACCTTTCAGTGAAGTGTAGATAGACCCTTTGGGGGCTCCAAAATGTCTCTATAGGAGATCTTAGGGATGGCTGTAGATCGGAAGGGGAGACTAGACTACATCTAGAATGAACAGAAAATATTTTCTGCTTAGAGACATCTGCTGTGGCATGAAAGAGGGAATAAATATCTGTGGGCCATAGATGGTGCAAACTCTGGCCTGTATTCCACCAACAAGGGAACAGGCCTAAAAAAGGGTGCCCAAGCTCTGATGTAGACCCAGGTCTGCTGGTGTGGTCCAGCACTCTCTCCTGACGTCAGTGGTGAAACGGAAGTAGAATGGCAAGTGTCTGCAGAGGGTGTGCAGTGCCTGGAGGACCTAAACATGCTGACTGCCATGCTTTCCCTCCTTGGCTTTCTCCCAGGCACTCTTCACACACAGATGTGTCTACAGTGGCAGGTTTGGGAGCCTGAAGAGCGGCTGTGCCCGGTACTGCAATGCCACCGTGAAGGTGAGGAGTGCATGGCCAAGGCCCAGTCTAGGCCAGTAGGGCCAGGCAGCTCCAGGGCCATGCTCTTGGGTCCTAGGGTCCATGTGGTCACAGGTGGCCCATGCTTGGTGTTGTCTTCCCGCAGAGGAATCAAAGGTAGATTCTTCATATGGTGGCCAGACTCTCCCCTTCCCTGCATCACAGCCTCCCACAGTTCACTACCCTCTTAACACAGATCACACTCTTGACGCTTCCCCACGTGGCCCACCCTCTGCCTGTGGCTCTGACCTGCCTCTCACTCCCATTCCCACCTCAGAGCATGCACACTTGCCATTCCCTCCCTCTGAATGCTCTTCCAGATCTCCCTGAGGCTAACTCATCTTCAGTGTCTCCATTAACCAGCCCTGTCACCACCAATCTACAGTGGTCTCCCTAGTACCCACCTGACTTCTGGCCTTACCTGACATCACTGGATGATAATACTTTCTTTTCCCAACACTCACCATTCTCTGAAATGATCTTGTTTCACTATTTTTAAAATTCATACATTGACTCTTCCCCGACTTAGAAGCTTGGCTCCACAAGTGTGAGCCTCCTTCTGTCCATCTGCACAGTGTTAGAGCCAGTCCTGCACCCACGGGAGGGGGCTCAGTAGAGCTATGGTGACCAGATGACTGAGCACTAGCCATGCCATCAACTGCCAAAGAAAAGGACAACCTCATAAGGAGAGGCGAATACGGTTTAGTATAATAATGAAAATTAAAATGCATCCCCTTTGAGGAACTGGTGCTCTGCTTGGGGTTTCAAAGGGCAGCACACATTTTGTTTTTCAGATTCCAAAGTGCTGCAAAGGCTTCTATGGACCCGACTGCAACCAGTGTCCAGGAGGCTTCTCAAATCCATGCTTGGGAAATGGACAGGTGAATACTGAAGACTGGCCTTCCATAAGTCAAATCGAACAATAATTTTTAAAACTTCTAAACCAAAATATGATACAATGCCGGCTACTCTTCCCAGGAAGCAAAAGAAATGACCCCTTACTAAAAGAACAGCAGGTGTCTGCAGTAGAAGGAATCTGGGTCTGGGATGGGGGATGGCGGAGAGAGATTCTGGTCATGTTGCCTCTCGTCTCTGCTTCTCTATTGCGGGCTGCAGGACCTTGGGTAACTCAACAGGGATCTCTGGGCCTCATATTCCTCCTGTGGGAGGTATCAGGGTTGACCTGCATTGATCTTCAAGATTCCTTCCAGAACCAAGATTTTATGATAGTTAAAAAATAGCTCTGCCTCGTAATTGCTTTTTTGAACCTATGAGCAAAACCTAGTGAAATGTAACAGCCAAAACTTAACTCATCTAGCTTGGAGGCAAAAGTAGCTGTGGTTCATACAGGGAAATTATACATCTGTGCATTTAATAAACCCGCCTCTAAAACATGGCTACATGGCTTTTTCAAGGGGAAAGTACAGCCGTGAGTGGGGACACCATGCGGACAAGGAGAATAGGGAAAGGTCAGTACTAATGACTGTGGCCAGGGGTTAAAAGGCCCCACACCCAGCGCTGATGTCAATCAGCACACATGACTTTGCCAGGGTTAGGAAGGTGGGAGGCAAATACGTTTATCACTGAAGAGAGAAAACACTGCAGTTTGGAGTCACAGAGCTGAGCGGGTGAGACTGTAAAGACAAGCCAGTCACTCATTCTGGAGGCCCCTGTCTTATCACTTATCCCTTAAGCATTGTTGAAAGGTTCCCAGTTCAGCATTGTGATGCCCCCTTGAGTGACTTCCCTTAAAGTTCTAAATCCCAGATCGGATTCCCAAGCTCGGCACTAGCAGCCTCCCTGATATCACATGACTCCACTTTCCACAAAGAGTCCCAGAGGGTCATGTCAAGTGGGATTTAATCTGAAGTCAAAGAAGTCAGGTCATGAAATGAAAACACCTGAGAAGTACGTGTCCTAATGGCCCCCGGGCCGTGCCTTTGCTCCCAGTGTGCAGATAGCCTCGCTGGCAACGGGACGTGCATCTGCGAGGAGGGCTTCCAAGGCTCCCAGTGTCAGTTCTGCTCTGATCCCAATAAATACGGACCTCAGTGTAACAAAAGTAAGTGGCACTTCCAGAGCCTCCTTCCACTCCTAAGCATGGCTCCCTCTCACACTGCAGCAGGCTACTGGTGCAAGGCTGGTGTCTGAGGACCCCTTTGCTTGGGGTACGCCATCATCACAGAGCATTCATTAAGCTTTGGTTCTCAAACTGGAGCGTGTGTCAGAGGGCTAATCCCCAACTCTGCAGGTGAGCCCCACCTGCAGAATTTCTGATTCAGTAGGCCCCAGTGGGTCTTCAGAATTTGCATTGCTAACAAGTTCCCGGGGCAGGGGCACCAACACTGCTGGTCTGCAAAGCACATTTTAAAGACCACTCTCCAAAGGTTTCTCCACATTCTTGAAGTGATAGTGGGCTCTGTATCAAGAAACAGACTCAGGCCAGACACAGTGGCTCACACCTGTAATCCCAGCACTTTGGGAGGCTGAGGTGGGTGGATCACTTGAGGTCAGGAGTTTGAGACCAGCCTGACCAACACAGCAAAACCCCATCTCTGCTAAAAACACAAAAATTAGCCGGGTGTGATGGCAGGTGCCTGTAATCCCAGCTACTCTGGAGGCTAAGGCAGGAGAGCAGTTTAACGCAGGAGGCAGAGGTTGCAGTGAGCCGAGACTGAGCCACTGCACTCCAGCCTGGGTGACAGTGAGATTCTGTCTCAAAAAAAAAAAAAAGAATCAAATTCACTCCCTACCTTTCAGGCAGACCCCTTCCATCAACTCCTTTATTTGCAAGGCCTGTGGCCTTGGGCAAGTTACTATACTTCTCTAGGCTTCAGTTTCTTCATCTGTAAAATGGGGATGATAATAATAGCAAGTACCTTTTAAGGTTAGTGCAACTTATAAATGGAAAGCACTTGCCTTAGAACCACGCCTAGTACAAAACATGTGCCACAAATACTATCTCACTATTATTTATTATTGTTGGTGCTGTTAGTCTAAGTACAGTGACATAAATATCAAGAAGCTTGTAGAACATGTAGAAAGTTCCACAAAAGGCATTGAAAAAAATGAAGTTATGCAACCTCAGAAAATTCATTCTGTTCTTTAAAATGACATCCTGTGTATATTTAAATAAACATATTTTTTGACATATTTCTCAGCTAACAGCTCGTTGTAGAGTCAGACCAACCTGAAGTCCCCATGCTCCAGCCTACCAGCCGTCTGATCTCAGAAAAAGGCTATTTCTTCACCTATAAAATGAAGATAATAGTGGTACCTACATTATAGGTTGCTGACAGGATTAAATTAGACCATAATTTGGGGCTTTTAGCACAGAGTTTACACTGAGCAAGTCATCAATCAGCAAAGCCGCTCCTCTTACTATTGCTACTAACTGCGTGCATTTGTTAGGAAACACACAACCCTTCCGCTCTCCTACCTTATTTGGTCTTCACAGATAACTCTCAGGATGGATGGGAAAGCAGAGCACAGCAGGGTCGAGTCCTTTCCAATGTTCTTTTTGCCAAATTAGATTTCCATATTAGAGGAAGAAAAAAACATCAGGGTTTATCCCAAGGCCTGACGATGCTGGCATTTGTCTGAGGCCAGCCGGGCAGGACAGCAAGGCTGGGATGGGGTGGGGGGCTTCCAGCTGTCACACCTGTCATTCCAGGGCTACGGCAGCACACAGTCTCACACAGGGGTCTCCTTCCTTGCAAATGAAGCGCTGACTTCCCTAAAATTGTATACAAATTCTTTTTGGTTTTAAATCCAGCTGTGGTTTTCCATCCCTGCTCACTTGTGTTGGTCTTCTCTTTCCTGGATGTTGGCTCCAAGCACCCACACGAATTCCTCTCCCATGAGTCCTGGCTAAATTCCAGATTCCTTTATTTCTGATCATTTTCCAAGCCCCCCCAATCCTTGCCAGGTGCCTCTGAAAATCTCCATGTCCTTCTTTCCACTTTCACATGCATAGGAACCTGAGTCTGATGAGGCGGCCCGTGTTACAATTTTTAAATACCTACAATTGAAAGCAAATTCAGCAGCTAAGGTTTAAAATGAGAGCAGTGATATGGAAATGCTAGTTCATGTAATGATCTACGGTGTTTACACAGTCACGAACAGAAATGGACTTTGAATCCCGGTTTAAGTTTCTGCCTGGGAATTTAGCAGCAAGTCGGGCAGTTTGCTTCCTCTCTCTGGGCCTCAGCTTCCTCATCTGAAAAATGGGGGTTATAAAAGTACCTACCTGCTGGGCCTGGTGACTATGGTGCATGTGGAAGGCTGACCCGGTGCCTTAAATGAAGTCAGTGCCCAAATATTGCCTACTGGTTATCATTGGTTTGCTGTGACAGAGTGAAAAACAAACACATTAGCTACGTATCAGGAGCCCTGCCAGCATGGGAAATCACTTCTATTTATTCCAGAATATCTTCATGAAAGGTGAGAAGTTTCCAGGCTAAACTTTCCAACCAGGAAGTAGTTGAAAATGGAGTTCCTTGGCCTCTTTCAAAGTGTCACATCCTCTTTCCCACACCCCACACACGTATAGATAAAAAGGAGTTCTTTTTTCTTTTGTTTTGTTTTGTTTTGTTTTTGAGACAGGGTCTCACTCTGTTGACCAGGCTGGGGTGTAGAGGTGCAGTCATAGCTCACTGCAGCTTTAAACTCCCAGGCTCAAGTGATCTTCCCACCTCTCAGCCTCTCCAGTAACTGGGACCACAAGCACACACCATCATGCCCGGCTAATTTTTGTATTTTTTGTAGAGACTGGGTTTCGCCATGTTGCCCAGGCTGGTCTCAAACTCCTGGGCTCAAGCAATCCTCCCACGTCAGCCTCCCGGTGTGCTGGGATTACAGGCTTGAGTCACCATGCTCAGTCTTAAAGGAGTTCTGAGACCAAGTTCTGCCCCTCCTGAGTGGGACAAGCAAGCTCTCCAGGGCTGTCCCAGGCACTCTGAGAACACTTGAGACTCCAAGAAATAGCCGCCTGCGTCTTCCCCTGGCTCAGCCCCCAGACTCTGCTTTGACAAGAGTGAGTAGGGGGTGAGAGGAGGTGTTCCCTGTCCTCCAGGGTGCTCTGCCTCAGTGCTCGGCTTGTCCCCAACGCCTGGACGGATGTCCCTCCTCCTCCTCTTTCAGAATGCCTGTGCGTTCATGGAACATGCGATAACAGGATAGACAGCGATGGGGCCTGCCTCACTGGCACATGCAGAGGTGGCTCTGCCGGAAGACTCTGTGATAAGCAGACCTCAGCCTGTGGGCCCTACGTGCAGTTCTGTCACATCCACGCCACCTGTGAATACAGCAATGGGACAGCCAGGTAGGTCTGTGAGGGGATGGACCTTAGTGACACTAAGTCACTGTTAGCTGTAGACAGAACCAACCCATATCTGAACTCTGAACTGAGGCCTGTTGCCTCCAGCTAACAGTGTGGTGTTTGTGAAAAGGACCTCAGTCTGAGCTGGGTTTCAATTGCAGCACTCCCCGCTTTGAAACTTACCAGCTGTGTGACTGTGGGCAAGGTACTTAACCTCTCTGAACCTCGCTTTCCTCAACAGTACAGTGAGGGTGATGATACCTACCAAGCAGGCCAGTTGTGGAGATTAGCAGAACTGAATGCAAAATCACCTAGCACCAGAGCTAGCACATCAAAGATGTTCCATCATGGAAACCATAATTATTATCACCACGTATGTGAAAGAAATGAAGATTTGTCCACCAACTTTCCAATCTTTGAAGACACCTTTGCTTTTTAAGGCTGTTAATGATTTCTCCCCTGTTAAAGGCATCTTGCAGGAAATTGGGTCTTTAACCAATAGGTTGCCATTTGTTTCCTTGATACTGTCTAGCATTCTGCAGTGGGTTTGAGGGGGGAAATGCCAGAGGAAATGTACCTCTCTGGAAATATCTAGCTCCAAGGCAGTAACCACCTAAAATATCCTGGGAAATGCAGAGGGTGTCTGGAATTCTTGGTCCTCTTCTTGCACTGCTTTTCTTAATTTCTTAAATTTTATTTTATGTAGTTATTTGTTTTGGTCTGCCTCTCCCACCAGACTGTAGGCTATGAGACAAGAGACTGTTTTTCCACGGTTGTGTAATAGAAATGCCTTTTCCTAAGGAGTTAGGATCTATATCAGTGCATACGGCAAAACCACATGTAATCAAAATTACCCCCGAAACCTATTAAATCATCCACCAAGGACTGTCGGTGTGGGTCTGTATGAACTATGTTGCCTTAGGTAAATCAAACATGATTGGAACAGATCAACCTATTTCTTCATTTGGACACCAGATAATGTATTTTGTTCCTCTAGGAAACTTGATACATGAAATATATATATATTTTTTAATTTTTGTAAGGCATAGATGACTGAATTTGCAGTAGGACGTGGCGGTACAATGTCCCCAGCATCTATCATAGGGCACTCAATCAATATTGGTTGAACAGATGAATAAATGGACCACCTTTAATAGTAAAAGTATCATCATGGAACATTTTGAGAGGAGCGTCTGGAAAGGTTATGGGTCAAGAAACCAAGTCAGCTCACAGAAGAGGCACTTGACAATGTGGTGTTGGGGGAAAACCTCCGAGGAGCCAGAGAAGGGGAGAGGAGAAGTCTCACCTGATTGTCATTTTCAAATATTTTAAGAGCTGTTGTATAGAAGACAGAGTAGAGCTCTTCTTTGCTGAACCAGAGGTAATAACTAGTATTGAGCAGGAAGAGTTATAAAGAGGCAGGTTCTGGTAAAATAAGAGCAGGTGTCAGATGTTGAGCCTTATGATCTGCAAGTGCTCTGCTAAATGCTCGGTGTGCATTCACTCATCTAACCTTCAGCCTCATATGGGAGGTATTAGGCCCATTTTCCTCATGAGAAATAAGATCTCTCCATTGTTAAGGGACTCGTGCAAAGTCACACAACTGCTAAGAAGTGGGCGGGCTTCATTTCCACCCAGGTGTATCTGATTGCAGACCCCAGAAGTACCCCGACCACATTTGAGCACTGGCTTCCTCCACAGGAGCAAACGATGGAGCCATTCGGCCAGGAACTGGCTCATCTCTAGCTGGCTGGCTCTCTTCTGGGTCATTGGTGCTTATTCTGGGGCTGATTTTGCACACTCTCCTTTGCAGTTGTGTTTGCAAAGCAGGATATGAAGGAGATGGAACTGTATGTTCTGAGATGGACCCTTGCACAGGACTAACTCCAGGAGGCTGTAGCCGCAATGTGAGTACTGGTCTTCATTTCCAACCTGCCTGGTTTCTTTATTTGTTGAGACAGAGTCTCACTCTGTTGCCCGGGCTGGAGTGCAATGGCACAATCTTGGCTCACTACAATCTCCGCCTCCTGGGTTCAAGTGATTCTCCTGCCTCAGCCCCCCGAGTAGCTGGGATTACAGGGGCATGCCATCACCCCTGGCTAATTTTTGTATTTTTAGTAGAGATGGGGTTTCACCATGTTGGTCAGGCTGGTCTCAAACTCCTGACCTCATGATCCGCCCACCTCGGCCTCCCAAAGTGCTGGGATTACAGGCGTGAGCCACCGCGCCCAGCCCTGCCTGGCTTCTTGTTGGCTTTTTTCAGTTGGTTGGTTGGGTTTTTTAGGAAATCCTGAGGAAAGACATTCCACAGGTCAGTGTCTGATGACTTTTCATATGTGTGAAGCATTTGTGTTTAAACCTTGAATTTTTATTTTGACACAGGGTCTCACTCTTACCCAGGCTGGAGCACAGTGGTGTAATCATAGCTTACTGCCGCCTCGAACTCCTGGGCTCAAGTGATCATTTCACTGATTAGGAAACTGGGATCTGGGGGAGTCAAGTGACTAAGTTCTGTTGTTGGTAGGGGTATAACTAGAACCTACCATTGCTTTCACTAATTCCCTTCAATTACTGCCACCCCTACCCTACCCTAGTCACCTTCATTCCTTACCTATGGTTTAGTAACTGGTTTCTTTACTTCCTCTTACCCACAGTGCATTCTCCACTCACAGCCAGAGTGGCTTGAAGTGAATCAGATCATGTTTTTCCCAGATTTAAGCCCCTTCCATAATTTCCTCTAGCTCTGAGGATAAAATCTAGATGAAACTACCTGACCCCAGCCTACAGATTCCTTTGATTCCCTTTGAATAAGCCCCATCCCAACCCCATCCCCCTCAGCTTCATCTCAACACCATATCTTGTACCCCTCGCTCCTTCTCATTCTGTCCTCCAGCCTCCTGGCAAGGCTCCTCTTGAGAGGCCCGGGAGCTGATATCGTGGAGCTTGGGTTCCCACATTATACAGACCTGGGTTCATGCCTTTTTATAGCTGCATGACCTTGGGCAACACCTGTTTCCTTAGCTATAAAATAGAGATAACAATACTTTCCTCAAGATGATGGTTTACACCTGCAAAACAATATAAACAGTCCCTGGCTTAATAACTAACACAGTGATGTTAGTGGCCATAAGCTGGCCAGCTCCAAGCAATTTTGTTCTTTAAATTACCTAATCTTTTCATGAATCTCAATGTAAATTAAGCATTTCCACCTCACTCAATGCAAATATGTGCTTCTGGAACATATGTCTGGAAACTCTCTCTTACTTTTGGAATCATGTGGCTGGGCTGAGGATTCAGAGGCTTTGCTTTTTCTTTTCCTCCTGCAGGCAGAATGCATCAAAACTGGCACGGGCACCCACACCTGCGTGTGTCAGCAGGGCTGGACAGGGAATGGGAGAGACTGCTTGGAGATCAACAACTGCCTGCTGCCCAGTGCAGGCGGCTGCCACGACAACGCAACCTGTTTGTACGTGGGTCCCGGGCAGGTAGGTTGGATGTCATGGGAGCAAAGAGAAAGCAGGAATCATGCAGTGACTTTCCTTTCCCCTCAGGACAGAAGTACTTTGGCTAGAACTTACTGCAGCTTTTTTCAATCATTCGTGGCAGTGAACACGGGTTCATTGCCACAACAAAGCTATGATGTATTATTGTCTCATCTTATAGAAAAGGAAACTGAGGCAATGAGAAGCTAGTTGCATAAATCATAGAAAATAAATAATAGTGCAAGATTTGCACCCAGTGTGACTCCAGGGCTGCCCTCTTAGTCACCATCCTGGACCAACCTTATATTTCTATATCTCTGTAGCATATTGATCACTTTCACTCACTGTCATTTAATAGAGAATGAGGCAGAAAAGGCTACTGCTTAAAAATTAATCAGCTCCAGGGGAGGGGCTACCAACTAAACTAGGATTGTGGCAATGAGAAAACAGGCAACTGATAAGGCTCCCTCCCCCCACCCATCCCCACCTGCTTCCACCCCTTTCCACAGGTAGGACCCACAGGTGTGTTTATAATACAAGGCTAAGGAGGTCAGAACACATGGAAGATGGGAACTGGGATTTGAAATCAACCCCCTTATCTTCTGAATCTTGATACAGTTTCTCACTTTTATGTTTTAGGCTGAACTTTTTTAAAGACCTACAAATTATTTTCTGCTCTTTGAGAAATGTATTTCTTCCCATGATGAGGGCTCTGCCTGAGGAAAGCCTAACCTTGCTCAGCATGATATCTCCCACTTGACCCCAAGCCTTTTGGTTCTCAGACCTCTCATTTCTGTGCACAAGTTAATAATCAGAGAAACACGGAGCTTGAGTGGAACTTGATGAGATAGTAAAGCCCACCTCCTACCTTCCCTTTCCTTCATGGAGGAATTTACCCAGACAAATGGAGATCTGCCCTATTTAAAAATATCCAAGAAGGAAGTTTTTAGGCTTCCCTCTGTGGCTTTAGGCACCATTCCCATTCACTTCGCCATTCTGCTAGGAATGAGTGATGGAACATCGTTCCTGTGGGCCAGTGCTGGGCTGGACACTTGTGCAGAGACAGAAGTGTTGGAGCTCCTCTGGGAGCTCCTAACTACCAAAGTTAGTAATCTGTACAGTTAGTCTCTTTCCAAAGAGACCCCCACAGGGGGTTAAAAGGTGGTCAACATGGGCCAGGCGCTGTGGCTTACACTTGTAATCCCAGCACTTTGGGAGGCCAAGGCAGGTGGATCACCTGAGGTCAGGAGTTCGAGACCAGCCTGACCAATATGGAGAAACCCCATCTCTACTAAAATACAAAATTAGCCGGGCATCATGACACGTGCCTGTAATCCCAGCTACTTGGGAGGCTGAGGCAGGAGAATCGCTTGAACCTGGGAGGCGGAGGTTGCAGTGAACTAAGATCGCACCATTGCACTCCAGCCTGCGCAACAAGAGCAAAACTCTGTATCAAAAAAAAAAAAAAAAAAAAAAAAAAAAGGTGGTGAACATGTTTAGGAGCAAGGGTTAAAAAATTGAACTGCTTGGCTAAGAGCATGGCATGATCTCACCCTAGCCCACCTCCCACTCTTGAAAACTGGTGAGAGATGGAAGTACTACACGCAGGCAAAGCCTCGACATTGACGTCTGTCTATTTACAGCTGGGGTTAATTATTTCAATAGACCACAGAAGGTGCTTCTCAGGGAGTGACAGTTGGCAATGGGACAGAGATAGAAAATCTGTGTCAGGGAGAAATCTTTCGGTTATAACAGAAAACTCAATTGTGCACTACTTGTGGAAATGTAAAATGCTACAGCTGCCATGGAAAATAGCAGAGCAATTCCCCCCAAAAATTAAAAATAGAATGACCATATGCTCCAGCAATTCCACTTCTGGGTATACACCCAAAAGAATCGAATGCAGGGACTCAAGCAGATATTTGAGCACCCGTATTCATAGCAGCATTATTCACAGTGGTCAAAAGATGAACACAACCCAATGGCCATTGCCAGATTAATGGATAATCAAAACGTGGTATATGTATACAATGGAAGAGCAATCAGCCTTAAAAAGGAAGAAAATGCTGACACATGCTGCAACATGGGTGAACCTTGAAGATGTGTTGCTAAGTGAAATAAGCCAGAGACAGAAGGACAAATGTTATGTGATTCCACTGCTCTGAGGTTCCTAGAGTAGTCAGATTCATAGAGACAGAAAGTAGAATGGTGGCTGCCAGGAGCTAGAGTGGGGAGAGGAACGAGGAGTTACTGTGTAACGGGTATGGACTTTCAGTTTGGGAAGATGAAAACAAGTTTGGAGAAGGATGGTGATGATGGTTGTACACAAATATGAATATATTTAGTACACAAGTACACAAATGTGAATATACTTTACATTTTTAAATGGTTAAAGTGATACATTGTCTCATACATGTATTTACTTCAATTCTTAAGAAGAAAAAGCTGGTTTAAAAAGGGAATGTTTTGGCCCACGTGACTCTAAAGTCCATATATGGATCTGGCTGCAGGCACAACATGATTCAGGGCTCAGAATGCAGCAAAAGGGTCTGTTTCTTGGCTCAGCTTCTTCCCAGGTTCCTGGGGTGAGGGATGACCTCCAGCCACTCCAACTTATACCATCGGAATACTTAGTTAAGCAGAATGGAGTACATTTTCTGGTAACTTCCTCCAAAAACCCAGGATTCATTCTTTCATTGACTCAGATCGAATGCATCCACACCCATCCTCATTTCCTACCACTCCCATCAGCCCTCGTGCCCAATTACAGAAATCCGGCCGGGGAGGCCCAGGGTGGAAGATGCAGTGATAAGCACAGGCCAAGGCCCTGCACCCCACCCTGGGGTGGAGGAACCAGCCACATTTTATCATGTGGACTGGGAGAGGGGGAGTGATGGTGTCCTCAGAGCCAAATGGTGTGCAGTTTCCAGGAAAAGAGAGAACAGATGTTCCCATATCTATTCATTTGCTTGTTCATCCAACACTTCTCAAGTGCTTATACCCACTCAGCTACTAAGCTCAGTGATGAGGGTAAGAGATTACCGTGGCCAAGGGCCCTCAGCCAGACTTGAAGAAATGAGATCTTGTGCGAGGCGACAGACAAACTTATGTATAACGCTAAAGCGATAAATGTTGTAAAAGTCACATAGGGTAAGTCCCATGGTCCGGTTGTTCCACAGCATTTGAGGGCTGCTTTCCTATTTATCCTTCTGATTTCTCTGACAGCAGAACCTGCTCATGGGTCTGGAGAAAATTAGCTTTAAAATGTGGCTGCAGGAGTCTTAACTGTGAAAAAGCTCACTGCAGTCTTATGTCTTGCCAAGCACTCAGTAAATGATTGCATTCATTTTTGACGCACTTGAGTTGGCAGATTGCACTTGAGAAAAGGGAACAAAATGCCTTGGTGTCTGTATTAGCTTTCTGGGGCTGCCATACAAAGTGCCACAAACTGGGTGGCATAGAACAACAAAAATGTATTGTTTCGCAGCTGTAGAGGCTGGAGGTCTGAGATCAAGCTGTCCTCAGGGTTGGTTCCATCTGACAGCTGTGAAGGAGAAACTGTTCCATTCCTCTCTCCTAATTTCAGGTGCTTTGCTGAAAATCCTTGGTGTTGCTTGGCTTGTGGACACATCACCCTGTTCTCTACCTTCATGTTCAGATGCTGTTCTCCCTGTGTGTGTATCTGTCTCCAAATTCCACTCCCCCCCCCCAACTTTTATTTTATTTATTTATTTTGAGACAGTCTCGCTCTGTCACCCGGGCTGGAGTGCAGTGGCACGATCTCAGCTCACTACAATCTCCACCTCCCAGGTTCAGCGATTCTCCTGCCTCAGCCTCCCAAGTAGCTGGGACTACAGGTGCACGTTGCCACGCCCAGCCAATTTTTGTATTTTTAGTAGAGACTGGGTTTCACCGCGTTGGCCAGGATGGTCTTGATGTCTTCATTTCATGATCCGCTCACCTCGGCCTCCCAAAGCCCCCTTTTTATTAATATAAGGATACTGGTCTTACTGGATTCAGGGCCCACCCTACTCCAGTATGACCTCATCTTAACTAATTATATCACAACAACCCTATTTCCAAATAAGGTCATATTCTGAGGTACTGGAGGTCAGGACTTCAACAAATGAATCTGGGAATAAGAGGACACAGTTCAGCCTACTATAATATCTGTCTCCTCTCTGCTCTGTCTTCCTTTTTGCAGACAAACTTGAAAACATCCTGATGGGAAGATGGGAAAAGAGGGGTTCTCTTTGTGGTGTTCTATAAGAAACAGAATGGACCAAAAACCCAGGATTCATTCTCTTTCATTGACTCAGATTGAGTGTGTCCACATCCATCCTCTTTCCTGACACTCCCATCAGCCCTTGTGCACAATTATAGAAATCAGGCTGGGGGAGGATCGGGACTTCTCTCATGTCTAGGATTGCCCTCAGCTGGGACTAGTTGGCTTGGAAAGTTTTAGACTTTCCAGATAGGCACAAACCTTAATTACCAGGAATGCTGCTTTAAAAAGATAAACCATGCTGGAGCCAAATGTTTCTAAATTGAACAAAGTGCCTCACAAGCTAGCAATGGCCTCATGTATGCATCTCCACCAAGTGGATAGCCCATAGCTTGCTTGACCTTTCTCATTAGGCAGAAAGGCTATCCAACGTGATGCTTTTTAGGGCCCAAGTTCTCTCTGAGACTATCTCCATAGGCCCCTCTGGAGAAAAGAATTCAGGAAGAGGCTGGGCACGGTGGCTCACGCCTATAATCCCAGCATTTTGGGAGGCCGAGGCAGGCAGATCATGAGGTCAGGAATTTGAGACCAGCCTGACCAACATGGTGAAACCTTGTCTGTACTAAAAATACAAAACTTAGCCAGGCATGGTGGCATACACCTGTAATCCCAGCTACTTAGGAGGTTGAGGCAGGAGAATCGTTTGAACCAAGGAGGCAGAGGTTACAGTGAGCCAAGATCATGCCACTACACTCCAGCCTGGGCAACAGCGAGATTCCATCTCAAAAATAAATTCAGGAAGAGAGTACCAAGAAACTATCATACTGGAAAATGTAATGTAGAATATGGAGATTAGTAACTCTAGAATTTGAAGCATATCAAGCAAAGACATTAACCTGTTCTCTGGGAGAGCCAAACAGCTTCAGTTTCCATAGGACGTTTCTCAGTGCTGTGTGAGGGCAACACATGGAAGGCACTTGCTTTCAATAATCCCCTTGAGGCCGGGCGCGGTGGCTCACGCCTGTAATCCCAGCACTTTGGGAGGCCAAGGCGGGCGGATTAGGAGGTCAGGAGATGGAGACCATCCTGGCTAACACCGTGAAACCCCGTCTCTACTAAAAATATAAAAAATCAGCCGGGCGAGGTGGCGGGCGCCTGTAGTCCCAGCTGCTCGGGAGGCTGACACAGGAGAATGGCATAAACCCAGGAGGCGGAGCTTGCAGTGAGCCGGGATCGCACCACTGCACTCCAGCCTGGGCTACAGAGCGAGACTCCGTCTCAAAATAATCATCATCATCATCATCATCATCATCCCCTTGACTCTGTTCTTAAAATTATAGAATGAATGTGAGTGCAAGAAAGGATTTCGAGGAAATGGGATTGACTGTGAACCAGTAACTTCATGCTTGGAACAGACCAGGAAATGTCATCCGTTGGTGAGTTTTTTAACCTTGGTTTTCCTTCAAAAAAATGCTTGAGAAAGAAAGATTATTTCCTGTCTGGCCTAGTAATGAACAAAATCTCTTACCCCCAAAAGGGAATCTCTAAGCAGAATGTGAGTAGTTACTGCAATTTCTACTTCATTCCAAAGCTTGGAAGAACCAACATATGACTTCCAGGTAAAATACAGAATTTCTGGTTAAATTTAAATTTGAAGTAAGTAACAAATAATCTTGAAACACAAGTAAGTCCCAAATATGGCATGGGATAAACTTATACTAAAATTCATTTTTCACCTAAAATTGAAATTTAATGAGTCATTCAATATTTTTATTTACTAAACCTGGCACCTCTAAGCCAACAGTTTAAAGGATACTTTGAGAGGTAACCGGACTTCCATTTCGAATGTCACAATAGAGTTTTACTTAAGTTATAGGTGAAAATGCCCATTCAAGGGTACATGGTGCCTTGTTCTTCAACTTTGAAAGATCAGGCTAAGGTATTAGGGCTGGAGGTGGTTATGCTTTCAAAAGAACATCACTAAGCAGAACATAGAAACCAATGAAGTCTGAAGCCTTAATCAGTGTTTGGAGTTCCAAGTAACAGAGTCCATACAGAAAATAAATTTGTTGGGAGGACCCCCAGGGTAGCTCTGGGAATCCAGAGGCAGGAAGTATGGCTAGGCTTCCCAAGAGCCCAGAACCAGAACATATGAAGACAGCAGGATCACCAGAATCTAAGCAGTTTCTTTCCCCCATCCTCTGAGACGATGTGACCTCTCATTTGACTTCCCTCTGTGCATTTTCTTTCTCTCTGCCTCTCTCTTCCTGAACTTGTAGTACTTCTGTGTATATCTTGAGGTAAATGGTTCCCTCATCATCAATGATGCCCTCTAATTTATCAGCACCCCATGTCCCAATTCAAAATAATAGAGGAAAGGATCTAACTGGCCCAACTGGGCCCAGGTACCCACATGTGAGTCAGTCAACTGTGGCCAAGAAGTGGGATTGTTATGAACGTAGCTGCCAGGGCACACCCCTAGTATGTGTGCAGGGTGGGGCATGGGGGACTAATTCTGGTAGAAGAAAAATAAGGAGGGCGATGCCCCCAAGGTGTCGGTTACCCAAGAATTTTGCAAAGCTGAAGGAGCTCTAACACTCCTTCTTGATTTAAAGCCCAACCAAGCCCTGACATTCCAGATGTGAGTAGCTATTGCAAGTTTCATTCCATTCCAAAACTTGGAAGAACCAACATAGGGTTGCCAGATAAAATGCAGGATACCCAGTTGAATGTGAATTTCAGATACACAAGTATGTGTTGAAAAATCTTTCAGCACAAGTATGCCCCAAATATTGCATAGGACAAACGTATACTCAAACTTATCATTTGTCTGAAACTCTCATTTAACTGTGCATCCTGTATTTTTTTATTTGCTAAATCTGGCAGGGATGAGAATAAATAATTTTTAATTGTAATTAATAGCTGCATCAAACATGCAGACAAGAGACTTTCATTGCAACACTAAAGGGTCTATGGGTTACTTCTACCATCTTTCAGCCCCAAATTTGCAGTTCTGACCTTAGATGGAGGCTGTTGTCTCATAGATGTAACTCAGGTCTAACGTTTTTGTTGGGGTAACCATTTCTTTCATCTTGGTTTTCTCAGGCAAACTGCCAGTCTACTTCTTCTGGTGTCTGGAGCTGTGTTTGTCAAGAGGGCTATGAAGGAGATGGCTTTCTGTGCTATGGAAACGCAGCAGTGGTAAGTCCTCTATGATGAACTCAATGATAAAGACAACCCTTAAACCTCGTAGCTAAGGTGTTTTTAAAGTGATCTATTGACATATCTTTTGCTGCAGGAGATTTTACATGAAGCAAGCTGTTTCTCGTAAATGACATACATGCTCTGTGGGTCACATGTTTTACATAGGCTGAAGGCAGCTGGCTTCTATTTGGCAGTTTCTGTGTTCCAAGCAGTCCTTACTTCTCTTTCTTGATACTCTACCTGCCTACATTCTCAGACTTCCCAAAGGAGCAACTAACTGGCCTCTGCTGGGTTCACTGGGCTCTCCTGTCTGGGCTAACCTTTGCTTACCCCTGCCGTGTGTGTGTGTGTACACGCTTCTGTATGTCAGGCAACTTGCTCAGTCCTTACCATGCAGCAGCACCTCATTTAAATCTCACAACAACCTTCTGCTACTATTATGCCCATTTTACAGGCAGGTAAACTGAGAGGCTTAGCAAAACTTGCCCAACACCCTTCAGTTCCAGAGTGAGGAATCCAGCTGATAGCTCTGATAGCTGTCAAGTGCAGAGCACAAATATTTAACCACCAGTGTAGAACATTCTATCTGTACAGCATGAGCCACACTAAATCAGCATTGCTCCTACATTTTTCTATTTTGACCATAAACTTTTTTTTAAATTTAATCAGGTAAAATATATGTATATAATTTACCATCTTTACCATTTTTATGTATATAGTTCAGCGGTAATAAATACATTTATATTCTTTATTTTCCTTTCATCCCCTCCTTCCCCCTTCCCTTCCTGGTTTCTGGTAGCCACCAATCCTCTCTCTGTCTTCATGAGATCCAAGCTTTTAGCTCTTGCATATGAGTGAGAACTTGTGATATTTGTCCCCCTACAACCATAAACTCTTGAGAGATGATCTTTGTCTTGTTTCCTACATCAGTCCCATTGCTTATAAATGTTTGTCAAAATGAGAAATAAAGCCAATTGACAAATTTCCTCATCACTTACTTTTTATGCAACTCCCTGCAGTTGAGTTCCTGCCCCTCCTCTCTGCCGAAATCACAAGCCTAACAATTCCCAGGACCCGAAGCCTGCACTGAGTCTCAGCCTAAGAACCTTGCTCTTGGGAGGCCCTTGCCACCCTTCCCCTCTCACTGTCGACTGTGCCTTCTACTCACCGAGTCAGGCCAAGGAGCTGTCTCCTGACACCCAGACCGTGGCACGTTAAATCACAACATTTTCTCTGCACTGGCCACAGACTCTGTTTCCTAAAACTCTAAAATCCTGCTTTCACGATGTCCCTGTCCTCCCACAAAAAGCAAAATTAAGTCTGCAGCTTGGCTCTCCAGGCATCTCCACACAGACTTTGCTCTTGCTTTTGGTTTTTTTTTCTTGAGACAAGATCTCACTCTGTTGCCCAGGCTGGAGTACAGTGGCATGATCATGGTTCACTGCAGCCTTGACCTCCCTAGGTTCAGGTGATCCTCCTGTCTCAGCCTCCCAAGTAGCTGGGACTACAAGAGTGCGTCACCACACTCAGCTAATTTTTGTATTTTTTGTAGAGACAGAGTCTCACCATGTGATTCACATACCTCAAGCTCCAATTGATTCACATGCCTCGGTCTCTGAAAGTGCTGGAATGAGAGGCCTGAGCCACCATGCCCAGCCCACTTGTTTTTCTTCTAAACAGCTTTCCCCTCCAGTTTAGTCGCCACCTCCCCAGCTCCAGGCCTGCCACTTTTTTCTCTCTCCCCCACAACTCTGGCCTTCCCACCAGCAGATCAGGTGCACCTCAGCCCTCCTCTCCCTTAAAATATCCCCTCTAAGGGATTACTCAGGCATCTCTGCTCTTGTGTTTATTCACTTTCTTACTTTTTAACATGTGCTATTGTTAATAACCTCAACTACTAGATGGAATTGAGTCAGCACTGAGACTTACTGTCTTCATGTAAATTTGCATAGGAACATGATATTGACATGATATTGACATTTTGTGGTATTTAATAGTTTAAAAAATATTTTCACATAAATTAATGCACTTAATTTTCATAATTCCTGGAAGAAGACTTCATCATATTCGTTTTCAAATAAAGCACTTGAGTTCTCAGTGGTTAAATGACTTGCCCAAGATCACACAGCCAGTAAATTGCAGATCCAAGAATAAAACCCA
>NW_016811898.1:719952-770030 GCF_001698545.2 Rhinopithecus bieti
ATGTGGGAGGCTCCGTGGGCGTGGGACCCTCCCGGCCCGGCGAGGGATATATTCTTCTAGTGTGCCCATTTGCTTAAAGCGCGGTATTGGGGTGGGAGTTACCCGATTTTCCAGGTGTTGTGTGTCTCAGTTCCCCTGGCTAGGAAAAGGGATTCCCTTCCCCCTTGTGCTTTCCAGGTGAGGCGATGCCTCGCCCTGCTTCAGCTCTTGCTGGTCAGGCTGCAGCAGCTGACCAGCACCGATTGTCCGGCACTCCCTAGTGAGATGACCCCAGTACCTCAGTTGAAAATGCAGAAATCACCAGTCTTCTGTGTCGCTCGCGCTGGGAATTGGAGACTGGAGCTGTTCCTATTCCAACCCAGTCTTTTTTAATAACTCTGTGTTTACAGACATTTTTTTAAAAAACTCTGATGCCTTCAAATGTCACTGCTCTGCCAGCAATGTTGGTTATCTTTTCAAGGCTGAACTTTCCCCAAACAACTCTAAGTTGTAGAGGAGCAGGGCCATCTTTTTCCTTCAATATCTTACATCCCCTTTCATATCTTATGGCCTCCCTTCACCCTATCCCCGTTCCAATTGCAGTGGCTCTATACATAGAGAGAGCCATATGGTTAAATTAAAGATAATAGGGGCTAAAACTTACTGAAATTACTGCATGCCAGGCTCTACTCACTTTAAAAACAACTCCTATTTCTCATATCAAACTGTGAGTTGGAGCTTTTATTATTCCCATTTTACAGATGAGAAAATTGAGGTCCTTTGGGTAAATGGCCTAAGAAGCTAGGAAATGGTAGAACCAACGTGAAAACCCATGTGGTTTGCTTCCATTGTTCTGAGCCACTACTCAACAATGGCTCTGAAACAAATAACTCTAGGGGCTATTTGCTGAGCTCTGTGACCCCCCCCCATAGGGTCTAGGTAGCCGTGTTTTTACAGCCTAAATTCTGATTTGGAAGAAGCTTGAGTTGTTGCTTCATTCAAAGTTCTTGGAATTACTTCTATAGAGAAGAATCAAGCCACCTTGGTGTGAAAGAAATGTGTGATTCTGTCAACATGGAAATGCAGCTAGCTGGAGCACCCATTTGTGTCAGCATCAGGGAGGCAGGCCAGGAAAACAAGCCCAGCCCCAGGAAGGCTGAGTGCAGGTGACCCAGAAATGCACTGTGATTGTACTTCTCATTGTTCTTTCTCTGTTCTCTCCCATCTCTCTCTCCCTTGCTTGCACGATATGAATAAGGAATTGTCCTTTCTCTCCGAAGCAGCTATATTTAACCAGTGGATAAATGTGAGTACATTTATTGGGACTTAGGACTGGGAATGTATATATTTTAGAAACTTGGAATGCATACAATAGAAAACCGAAAATGCAGCTGGTAAGGAGGGTAGGCGATTGTGTTGAGCAGTGTTTCTCAACCCTGGCTGCACTATGGAACCACATGGAACACATTTTAAAAACATAGTCCTGCATAGGTCCCACCCCTGAAGACTCTGATGTGATTGATCAGAGGTTTGCTCTGAGCATCAGTGTGGCGGGGGCAGAAGGGGGCTTCATTCATCACAGGGATCTTTTTTGTAAGTTAACATGATTCATCATTGTAATTCAAGTTAGATTTGGGATTTATAGCTGCAATCTGACATACTTCACATGTGCTTAACTCTCAGCTCAACATGCCAAGGAAAGCTTTTCCCTCACCCCTGAGAAGTACGATAATAAAGAATCCAATCCCCACGCTACGCCATTGTCTCAATCTCTGTCCTCTTTGGCTGAATGGACCAAGGTGGCCGGCCTAGCCAGCCATTGCAACAAATGGTTTATCCCCTTCAAATAGACACATGCCAAATAGTCCATGCCTGGTCAGCACCCAGTCCAGGACAGCTTCCTGTTGCTTCCCTATGGGGCCTCTCTGATCCCGCCATCTCAGCATAGGTGACAGAAGAGACCAAGTGTGCTCTCTTGGGCGTACTGACTTTCATATAGACTCGTCATCCCTGGTCTTACCCCAAAGCATGAGCTGACCCAGTAGTGTGCTGGACCCTGTTCACACTCGCTCACGAGAGCTGATTGTGCACATTCTTCCTAACGCCACTTTCGGTGCAGTTATTTTGGTATCTTGAAATCAGCCCTGGTGGGAGTATTTATACCATAGAAATCAGTAAATACTACAAACCAGGTCTTTTTCTCTCTCTCTCTCTCTCTCTCTCTTTTTCCTGGAGATCCGGTTGTTAAACATGCCACTGCTTCTACCAAAAACTGGCTCTCTAGGCAAGAATGAAATTTATGTAAGGTTTCATTTCAGCCCTCTAATTTCTCCCATGCTGAAATTGTTCCTGCAATCTCCCCACCATCTTTACTCCAAAGACGTCCAAGAATGCTCAAGGTGGCTGGGTGCAGTGGCTCACGCCTGTAATCCCAGCACTTTGGGAGGCCGAGGTGGGTGGATCAGCTGAGGTTAGGAGCTCAAGACCAGCCTGGCCAACATTGTGAAACCCCGTCTCTACTAAAAGTACAAAAATTAGCCAGGCATGGTGGCATGTGCCTGTAATTCCAGGTACTCGGGAGGCAGAGGCAGGGGAATTGGTTGAATCTGGGAGGTGGAGGTTGCAGTGAGCCAAGATCATGCCACTGGATTCCAGCTTGGGAGACAGAGACTCCGTCTCCAAAAAAAAAAAAAAAGGATGCTCAAGGTTCTCTGCACACACACATATACACACATACTCACAAGAACCTACTAAGCCTTTTTCTTGGCTCTTCATTTAGACTAAAGTGTAAAGGACTTATAATGACTGAAAGTGTGACCTGATTGGGCAGATTTGCTTTGATAAGAACTCATACGTTGAATTAAAAGAAATGAGTCTCACAAGGGAAAATGAGACATCAGCCAGTGGGTGGGGTGGATTTGGGAAACGAGACCCTAGGATCCTTCCAGTATCTTATGGGAAATTGTCATCTCTTCCAAGCAATTAAGTCAGCCCTGTTTGTCCCCGAACATAAGCAGGTCACTTTATTTTCCTTCTGTGGTTCAGAATGCTTCTCTACAACCCACACTGTCAGCCACCTCAAACCTCACTGTCCTCGTGCCTTCCCAACAAGCTACTGAGGACATGGACCAGGATGAGAAAAGCTTCTGGTTGTCACAGAGCAATATTCCAGGCCTAATAAAGTAGGTGTTACTTATTTTATTTTACACTGTATCTGAATGGCATTTGTGTAAACATGTCTTTGAAGTTCAATGTAGGCAAACCACATGGTCCTTCAAATTCGTGGAGCTGAACATGTTCTAGGATTCCCCTTTCCTCCCACCCCAGGATAGTAATAGTCAACAATTGCTGACAGCCAACTCTGCCAAGCACTGTTTTACTGCTTTACATATAACCCAGTTAATTCTCTCAACAACCGTATGACAGATATTGTAATGATTGCCATTTTATAGATGTGGAAACCAAAGCACAGCGTGGTTACGTAACTAAAGCCAAGGCTGATAACTGCAGGGGGATCTTGAATTTTGACTATGGCAATGACTCCAGAACCTATTCTCTTAACTACTCAATGATACAGCCCCATGCATTTATATTGAATTATAGCCTTTGTGGACTGTTGTTTCAGATACCATATGCTACTAGGCACATACAGAGTGGCAGATCTGCAGACCCTGTCTTCTTCTGACATGTTGGCAACATCTTTGCAGGGCAACTTCCTTCACTTGGCAAAGGTGGATGGGGTAAGAGCTCTGGAATTTGTCTGTTTACTTGAAACATAACAACTTTGTTTATATTGTACTTTTTAATTTTTCATGGTATGGGAACTTCCAAACATGCGCAAAACTACAGAGAACAGAATCCCTCATGTGGGCATCACCCAGCTGCAATAATTATCATCATGTATCAATACACACACACACGTTACCTTCTAGCAGTGATCCTCTAAAATGTGGCCTTCTGCCCACTGATTGGCCACAAGTCTCACAACAGACCACAGACTGACCCAGAAAGGGTAAAGGATGTGCTGCAATTCCACAACTTTTCTTTTGATGTATAGTTGATTAAGACCTGGTTATTAGTAATTGAATCTATATAGAGAAATGAAAGTGAATCTTTATAGAGTTGAATCTGTATATACTCAATCTTCATAGAATTGAATCTTTATTAGAGAAATGAAATTTTATATGAAGTTAGAGTCAGTCCATCAACAACTATTGATTACCTACTATTGTGTACCAGGCACAGATCTAGGTGCTGGAGACAGGGCAATGCCCAAGGAAGAGCCCAGCCCCAGAGAAGTGTATCATGTGGCACTTTCTACAGTATGTCAAAGACTCAGATTCAGAATTCTGTGAGGGAGTCTGGCCACCCTGCTGCACGGGCAGTGTTTCAGAGCTCTTTCTGTAAATTGCACAAGATGAGAATGAAGATTCCACTGCAAAGTGAGAACTGCTACATCCATGAACCATGGGCCACAGTCAAAGATGTTTGAGAATTATCACCCTAAAACATTTTTACCCTCCCACTCATCAGTGTGAGCACTGTGAAAAAGATCTATGCCTAGTAATACCTACATATATGTGACTCATCAGATACTTTCTTTTAGAAAGCAGAAAACAGTGGTCTGTGGCTTTTTAATATCTTATAATTCTGGTGACATTGAAGTTATTTTCCATCAGGTTTTTAATCAAAATTGTATATATTTAAAGTGTACAATATGATGTTTTGATATACAAATACATTTAAGGTGATTCCTACAGTCATGCTAATTTATTGGTGTTTTAAATCATTGATTCTCTTAGCAAGCATTAATTAATACCCATCTGGGCAGGCATATCCCAGGCCCTACAGATTCAGAGGTAAATCAATCAAGGCCCCTGACCTAGAGGGGCTAACCATTAAAGACACATTGGTAATGAGTTAATTCCTATGTCCTACATAAATATCTCCTGCCAGGAGGGTTTTCTTCAGGTCCTCTGCAGATGTGACTTGGGAGTTGCTCGAGGTGAGACAAGACCAGGATTCCCAGCAGGGATTTCAACTGGGGAGAAGAAGGGGGGAAACCAGAAAGAGTAGAGCCCAGTTGGTGTTGATTCGTGGCTGGCTGGGTCGGTGGGTGGGTTGTGTTTTACTTTGCCCCATTCCTTATGCAATTCATAGTCTTCAAAAGTAGTTGGATTCTGATCAGGAAAGTCAATTACCATCTGTATTAGTTTGCCAAATCTACCATAACAAAGTAGCACAGACTGGGAGGCTTAAACAACTGACATTTATTTTCTCACAGTTCTGGAGGCCAGAAGTCCAAGATCCAGGTGTGGGCAGGATTGGTTCCTTCTAAAGCTGTGAGGGAAGGGGCTGTCTTTGGCCTCTCTTCTTGGGTTGTAGATGGCATCTTCATGTTCACATCTCTGTCTCTGAGTGTAGCTGTCTCTGTACAAATTCCTGCTGCTTGTAAGGATACCAGTCAGATTGGATTAGGGTCCACCCTAAGGACCTCACTTTAACTTGATCATCTCTGTGAAGACCCTGTCGGTAAATAAGGTCACCATCTGAGGTACTAGGGGTTAGGACTTCAGCATACAGATTGTGGGGGCAGGGAGGACACAGCTCAACCCACAACTCTGTGTCCAGGGTCAAACCACTGGGTGACTTTAATGAGCCTCAGACGGCACTTTTGTAAATGAAATAGCATAGAGTAGAATAGACTAGATGATCAGAGTACCTCCCACATAGGAGAAAGTTCTCTCGAGAGAGAGAGAGAGAGAGAGAGAGAGAGAGAGAGAGAGACCTATGGGACAATGAGTTAAAGGTATTTCTTACTGTGGGTCATGGCCTGAAAGTATGAAGGTCACTGCTGCTCAAAAAGCAGAAACCCCAGAGATCATCTCAACCCCACGGTGTGCTCTATAAAGACTCACCTTCCCACTGTGGTTTGCATTTACAGAATATCACAATTGAGGGGGCCTCCATTGTCGATGGGGACAATGCAGCCACAAATGGAGTGATCCACATCATCAACAAGGTATAAGATGCCATTCTCCTGCGCATGCAGCATCTCTTCGCTTGGCTATTTATCCTCCTATATAGCAATTTTTTTTTTTTTAGAAAATAGAAAAATCCTTAGCCTTATATGGAAGTAACCGGTACTGTGCCTCATAACTGTTATTTTAAAACCATTTAGAGACTCTATTGATTCCGTGAGACTCAGTTTCCATTTACCCAGCCTGTATTCTGCAACGGGCCCTTTATCAAGTGTCGTCACACATATTCTCTTTCTTGTTTATGGAAACATCTCAAAAGACACTTGAGGCCAGGTGCTGTGGCTCATGCCTATAATCCTAGCATGTTGGGAGACTGAGATAGGAGGATTGCTTGAGCCCAGGAGTTCAAGACCAGTCTGGGCAACAAAATGAGATCCTCTCTCTACTGTTAAAAAGAAAAATGGCGGGGGGGGGGGGGGGGGGGGCATGCATCTGTGTGGTCCCAGCTACTAGGGAAGCTGAAGTGGGAGGATCACTTGAGTCCAGGAGGTCAAGACTGCAATGAGCTGTGTTCAAGCCACTGCACTCCAGCCTGGGCAACAGAGTGAGACTCTTCCTCAAAAAAAAAGGCGCTTGAGCTTAAGCACCCTGGCACTGTGAAGTCTGTACAACCAGATGGGACATAATCAAGAGCTGGAGGAGAGGCATGTGATTACATATCACTTTTCCACTCTCCTATTTGTATTACTGCATCCTAAAAAGATGAGGTAGGGAAGGCCCTAGGGAAAAAATGGAAGAGAATATGAAAACATGGTGACTTTTATTTTCTTCTACCCAGTTAAACAAAGGTATGACATAGGAAAAAAAGAATATTGAGAAATGGAGTTGTAAGCTACCCTGCAACTTTCAGTTACCATATTAGGATCTTCATTTAAAATGAAAGTTGCAAGTTGGAATTTAGGATACATTGGGAATTTTTGTAAGGTGGAAGATCAGAAAAAAAAAATTAATTGTGTTTTAATTAAAATTGTTATCAGCTGGGCACGGTGGCTCACGCCTGTAATCCCAGCACTTTGAGAGGCCAAGGCGGGCATATCACGAGGTCAAGAGATTGAGACCATCCTGGCCAACATGGTGAAGCCCCATCTCTACTTAAAAAAAAAAAGTACAAGATGGCTGTTAATTGATTCAGTTATCTGCATAGCTTCTGGGCTACAGGCGCTCCCTAAGGATCTCCTTCTCTGTCAATTGGCATCGAGGGCTTCTTTGTCAGGGCCACCATTGTGCCCTGCATAAAGGTGCCTGGCCAGAGTGGAGGGTATAGCTAAATCCCAACCCACTTCACTCCCCATGCTGTGCACCCCTGTTTGGGGTTGCAAACTCCTAGAGAAAGGAGTGTCTTTTTCTTGATTTTCAGTGGCCCTCATCATTGCCTGTTGTCATGTGACATAGACATAGAACCGTCAAGTTCTATCAGACTTCTCCTCATAGCTCTTGAATCTGCCAAATCCCATCTAATCACCTTAAGCCCCTCCTCCCCCTTCAGCTCCAACAACACAGAAATGTATCTGTCTTCCTCCAACACAGGTGTTGGTACAATGTTTCTGGAAAAAGCCAGATAGCAATTATTAGGCTTTGCAGGTCACATGGTCTCCGTCATAGCTGTTCAACTCTGCCATTGTAGTGCAAAAACAGACTTAGACAATATGTAAACAAATTTGCATAGCCGTATTCCAATTAAATTTTATTTTTAAATACAAACAGCGGACTGGATTGGACTTTCTACTGTAATATGCTGTGAGCTCGTTTAGGGCAGAATCCAGGCCTCAGTCACACTTGTGTACCCACTGCCTGGCCTGTAGTAGGCAAGCAATAAACGTTGGAAAAAGACTGATTAGAGTAGAACAACATTCCAGTGTTGAATTCTTCAATCTGACAAAGTTCTAGGTAGAATGCAAAGGTGAAAACAGTGATCTTGGCCAGAAGGTTGATTATGCAGAGCTTGCAAATTCAAATGCCTGGATAGATCAGATGGATAACAAAATGAGTAACGGGAATGTCCCAAGTAGAAGACATTAGGGAGTGGTGGAGCCTATAGTGAAAGTGGCTGCTGCTACTCTCTGCAGCTGTGTGTCTGCAGAAATGCAGACTGATTTTTTTTTTTTTAAAGTCAGCAATCTAAATTTGTATGTAAAAATGCCCTATTATTACACAGCACAAGCCAAACAAAACATTTTTACAAGCCAGATTCAGGCTACTGGGTTGCAGTAGATTTGAGGACTTCAGGGAAAATAAATGAAGAACCTAAAGAATAAACACAAGAATAACAACCAAAGAAGAATGGATTAGATATTAGCTGCAACCTGCTGCATTTCAGTTCAATTTGGTCTCAGGTCTTCTCTGACAAGGTAGATTAATGCAAGCTGGAATTTAATTACTTAGGAGAAGCTGAAAGTCTTTTGTGCAAGATGAACTTTAATCAAGAAGGTTTAAGGGTAAGGCATAAAACTGAATGAGTAACATGTCCAACTCTCCTCCAGCCTTGTCATGCTGTGTCCTGAAATATTTTTATTCTGTGAGTAATCTTCAAAAGGTTGTCAACGTCAATCCATTTAACTGCCTAAAGAGGTTAATGGCATTAGCCTGTCATATGTATCAAAAAGCAGTAGGTCCACCAAAACATGCTAACGGGATTCTGGGGTTTCTTTTTAAAGGTGCTGGTCCCACAAAGACGTCTAACTGGCTCCTTACCAAACCTGCTCATGCGGCTGGAACAGATGCCTGACTATTCCATCTTCCGGGGCTACATCATTGCAAGTACCACATTCTCTGCCTGACTGCCATGCTCAGGTTACCCAAGAACAGGAATCCCTCACGCACTCTTGTCTCTTTCCATTGCAGCACTATAATCTGGCGAATGCAATTGAGGCTGCCGATGCCTACACAGTGTTTGCTCCGAACAACAATGCCATCGAGAATTACATCAGGGAGAAGAAAGTCCTGTCTCTAGTAGGTGTCAAGAACTATAACTAGGGAAATTATTTTGTGAAAATTCAACACTCAATGTTTGCAATTCATTAGTTGTGTGCCATTTCACTCCTTCATCCTTGTCCATAGCCATATACTTGATGTAGACTCGTGCAAAGACTCTCTCATACACAGACATCCCCCAGGTCAGAACTGCTGGATGCTACACACATGCCCCTGGAATTGCACACTTGAGCCTATATACACAAGGATGCAGGTGTGGTACATTGAGGGTGTGGTGTTGCTGTGTGTATGTAAATGTGAACAAAGGCCGCCCAAGCCCAGAGGTGCTTGGCCTGTTTAGGAACTATCTATAGAACCATCACTCTGGTTCTAGCCCGAGTGATGAAACCACATGGAGAAACCACATGGTTTATCCAGAGCAGTGGTTGGAGACAAGAGTGGGCCCAGGGGCGGCTTCTCAGGGCTTTCAGTACCACCCCCATCTTATTAACATCATCATCTCAGCCCCTAAATATAAACATAGAAGTGAAAACTGTATGCTTGCTATGCAAATCCAGCTTCAAACATGTCCTCTCGTGTGGTGGGGGTGGGGTGGCCCTGGGCCCTTCCTGTATAAAAATTCTGGAGCCACTGCTGAATATCAGATAAATTATTATCAGCTTATGAAAGTCTTAAATACCTGGAGAGGTCATTTGGACTTAGTCCTGTAAGAAACAGGATCCACACAAGAGTTTTAAGTCAGATCGTGGCATGATTGAAGCTTTTGAATTAATTCAGAAAATCCTTTGACAAACTTTGACTGTTTACCCCTAGGTGTTAGGAATCAGGGAAGATAGAGAAGGGGAGGAGAGGAGGAAGAAAGAGATAATCCACCCTTCTGGGTCCCTGCTGCTGACATCTTAGCCACTGGGACCAGGGAAGGGCCAGGGACAGGGGGAGAAGGGGGTGATCATGAGGATTCTTTCAGCTTCCTGGGACACCTGCATGCTTGTACCTGTGAGCTCAAGTGCATAATTCCAGGGGTATACATGAAACACACAGCAGCTCTGCTATGGGAGAGGATTGTATATGGGAGAGTCTCTGCATGAGGCTGTATTAAGTATGTGGCTATGGACGAGAAGCTTTTGATGGAAAAGTGAAATGACACATGATTGATGGACTGAAAACAGTGTTTGGATTTTCAGAAAACAGGGATTTTTCTTATTTAATAAGGAAATAAGGAAGGCTGCTGTTCTTCTTCACCACCTCCTAAATTCTCCCTGTCCTTTCATCATGTCCAGTCCCACCTCCTCAGGGAAGCTGGCCCTGGCCACCCGAGGTGTAGCTGCTCTCTCCCGCCTCTGAACTCATCCCATGTGTACCCCCTTTCAGCATTTATTGTATATCCCCAATAGGATGAACTGTCTCCTCAAGGAAGCAAGTCTTAGCTCTTCAACTAGATTATAAACCCTGAAGGCAGGGAGAGTGTCCTAAACTCTAACAGGCATATTGAACTCCTGGGATGGAATTGGAAATCATCTACCTTGTCTTTTCCCTGCCCTCTAGCCCAACCCATTTCTTTCAACCTCTTCAGTGAGAAATATTCTTTTTCTGCCCCAGAATGAAACTTCAGACAGTCCCATAGCCTCTCTGCCTTCCCAAAAAGTCCTATAATCACTTTGGTGACAAACGTACTTTAAGTCACAAACTCAGTCTCAGCTAAGTAAAAATAAAGAATCCAATTCCTTACAATAATTAACAGTTTTAATTGGATTTAAAATTAGTTCTTCTTCCCTCCCTGCTCCACAGCAGAGCTTTGTGCAGAAAAGGTCTTGGTTCTTGAATCAGTCAGGGTCCACAGGAGATGGAAAACATACCAATTACATAAACAGAATTTGATAGAATGAATTGTTTATTGGATATAAAGTTGTATAAATATAATTGAAAGGTTAAAGTGAGAGATAAATATCACAGTGATAACAATCACAGGATTCACTTATGACCCCTAAAGCTAGAAGAACAATGGGAGGAGGTTGGAATTACCAAAATGTATAAACCTAGAGACCTCTGAGAAGGGGTCACTATTGAGCTGGTGCTGGTGTCTTTGATCTTGGATGAGTGGGGAGGGTCTCTGTGGGTTTGAGACCCAGACCTCCAGGAGCAGGCATTGCCTGACTGGTGTCTTATGAGTGGAGAGGGCGGGATTAAGCTGGCTCTGCGAGTGACAGGAAACTGCCAACCAGATTCAGGTGCAGGGAAGAGAAGTGAGGCTGGGTGATGCCAATAGGAACAGAGGGAGAACAGGAAGGAGTGAGTCCCTCTTTCCCCCTCCAGTCCTCTGACTGTTTAGAGCTTCTCATTGGCAGACCTTAATAGGGAGCCTCTTGCAAAGGAGAAATGTGGGGGACAGCCTCAGCCCCAGCCTCATCAAGCAGAGTGTAGGAGGTGGATTTGGAGCTGACAGGCAATCACTTAGGAACCTTCTCCTCTCCTTCCCCATTGAATGCTTCTCTTCCCTTTCTGATCTCATTAAAGTCCATTTTGGTTTCACTAGGTTTGAAGTAGAGGGGTAAGAAAGGTGTTAGTGGTTGGGAAGAGACATCAAGAGAGTAAGAAGGTTAAGAGGGATGGAAGAGGGCAGGAAGGACCCTAAAACCACAGAGCCTACCCCTAGGTGTGCCCCTGGGGAGCCTGCCCATCCGGGCTGCCATCGGCTCCCTCAGACACTCCCCACATCTGAACCACAGCAAACACCCACATTCTTGTCCCAAGCCAACTATGCAAGTGCAAATCTGTCCCACGCAGCAACAACTCTCCTCACTCCACCAAGGGGCAGCTCACCAGCAGTCCCTGCCTGGGTCAGACCCCATCCAATGGGCCACCCTATTTCCAGGAGACACAATTCAAGGTCCTTGAAGCATCCTAGTGAAGCTCCTCTCATACCCCAGAGGTGAAAGGCAGGCTGGGGTATGGGGACTCTGTCTTCTCAGCAGTTCTGCCCAAAGAATTATCACCTTTAAAATCTACCCCCAGCTCTCATATCTTCAGTCTGGGTTTTAGAATCCTCTAATGAGTTCTTGACTGTCCTATCTGGAAAATTTGCAAGTTCTCTGAAGCCATCTGTTTCACAATTCAGTTTCATATTGAATCTCGACTGTGTCTTGATGCCTCTGTCAAAACTTCCACTTGGACAAGCTGTTGTTCCTCTTTGTAATCTCCACAGTGACAGCACATGGGAGAAGTTGGGTAATTATCTCTTGACTGACTTTCAATTCTGTGTGTGATCCAGGAGGAGGACGTCCTCCGGTATCACGTGGTCCTGGAGGAGAAACTCCTGAAGAATGACCTGCACAATGGCATGCATCGTGAGACCATGCTGGGTTTCTCCTATTTCCTTGGCTTCTTTCTCCACAACGACCAGGTGCGATCCTTTTATGTAAAACCCCAGCAATGCCATCAAGAATTACATCAGGGAGAGTATGAGGAATGAGTGTCCTGGCTCCTGTCATCCTTCATCACTTCTGTATTAGTCTGTTTTCACACTGCTGATAAAGACATAGCCAAGACTGGAAAGAAAAAGAGGTTTAACAGACTCACAGTTCCACGTGGCTGGGGAGGCCTCACAATCATGATGGAAGGCAAGGAGGCACAAGTCATGTCTTTCATGGATGGCAGCAGGCAAAAAGACAGCTTGTGCAGGAAACTCCCCCTTATGAAACCATCAGATCTTATTCACTATCACGAGAACAGCATGAGAAAGACCTGCCCCCGTGATTAAATTATCTCCCACCAGGTCCCTCCCACAACATGTGGGAATTCAAGATGAGATTTGGGTGTGGACACAGCCAAACCATGTCAACTTCCATATTGGAATCATCTCACCAGTGCTTCCTAAGCCTTACCAACACAAGACAGATGTCTGTGTTTTACCATAAAGTAAAGCCTAAACCAGGCTGTCAAGCTCCCACTCTCCTGCCCAGTTGCCAGCCTTCAGATGATCAGTGTAGCCTTACAAATTGTGGCATTGAATCTCTGCAGTCATAGGCGTCCTTCAGCGCTGGTACAATAAACCCAATAGATGGTCCCCAAGCAGTGTCTAGGATGGAAGAGAACCTGGGGGATCAACCTAACTCCCAGGAAGTAGCGTGGGCTCCAGGGCATAAGGAGCCCCGTGACATACACAGGAGCCAGCAGCCAAGTGTATTAACATTATCATCATTATATAACCATAGAGATAGATTGCAGTCCTAGGACTAACCGACCACCATACTGGTATTCCAGTGTTGATCTCACATGATACCTACATATTTAAACATGTTTACAATTCATAGAAAAGAATTCATGAGGCTAAATATTTAATATATTTCAATTATAAAATTCTCACGTACTTCAAAGATCAAGTAAAAAGATCAGTTTGAAAATTCAGTAAGAAACTCGTAATTCTAATGTAAATTCTCACAAGAAAAAACGAGAGACTAAACACTATATTGAAATGAAGGTTTAATCACAGAACTTTTAAGCAATAATATTTGAACCTTTCTAAAAGTATAATTTTAAAACAATTTCTTCAGTGATATCATTACTGAATAACAAGTAAATTTTCAGGTAAAATGGTTTTTATCTGCTTAAGGGGAAAAAGTCTTTCATTTCTTCATTGATTAAAGAATAATCTAACTTCAAATATTTTTCTCAGACTTCTACAGATAAGTCTACCTATTGTGCAATAAGTTGGAAGAGGCCCTTTTAAATATGCTTTTATTTTTCCAGGATTGATAATTATGGTACTGATAGAGAACTTTCATTTTTGCTTCTGTATGTATTTGTCACCTTTTATTTCATCATATAGAGATTAATGTCCAGTGAAGTTAACTGAATCAAATTTAGAGCTGTAGTGTTCATTTTCCATGTGTGCAGAAATTCTTTTATCTAGAGAAAGAATTATTCATACAATAGAGGTTTTTATTGATAGTAATTTACTTTCTCTTATGACAATGGAAGTGTAAAGAAATGCTTTCTAAATGAGTAGACACAGTCAAGTCAAGATTTTAATGTGAGCCATAGTTCTCTGGATATACCTCAGAATGGAAATAATTTGGACCTTTTTAAATGCCAAATCAACAGTGTTACAACATCAAGTGTTCTTCTATTTTTGGTATTTAAAAATAGCTCAACATCTTTGAATTCTGGAAATTTATTACAATCGCCATTTGAGATGAAGTCAGGTTTCCTCTTAATTTTCCCAGTGTACACAGACCTTGAAACACCTCTGTGGAGTTCAGCCAGACTTATCCCAACAACCAAATGGAAGCTCATTTGACTGCAAGTAAATCGTAAGGGACTTTAACATTCAGTGGAAGTTCGAATTAAGCACTTAGTAGGGTCATTTTAGCATTGCTGCAACACGGATTTCTGGGATCATAATATATGAATTTATGAATTTTAAACCATTATTGGATCCTAACTTGAGTTTTCCCCCTCCCAGCTTCAGCCTTGCTACACACATACACACACACCACCTCAATTTTTCAAAGAATGATTTGCTTCCAGTTATATATGTGTTATATTAATGAATGAATCCATGGCTTCATTTGTTTTTCATTGATTACTCATTAAAGTGTTCTTCCCTAAAACAAAAAATCAGAACAAATTACAACTCAAAGTTGAATTTGATTTAGATACAGACTTCTAATGCCTTGGATGCTTACGGACACACTAAACAAGGACAGATATAAACATACCCTTTTAAAAAATTATTTTTATTCTTGTATAACCATCATTAGCCTTTCTGAGGGTTGTTTGCACATTAACCATGAGGTGGAGACGTACTGAAAGGAACAGTTGCATTCTTCGATTCTTGGTTATGGAAGGTGCTACCACCTCCTGAACCACTGGTCTACAGCACAACTGAGCATGTCTGTAGAGCCGCCTTGCCAGTGGGCACTAACATCACGATTGTGGGTGGCATTTTTCAATCACATATAAGCCAATTAATTTGCATGATGGAAGATACCTTAGAAATTATGTAGAACAACTTCTTCCTTTTACAAAAGAGAAAATTAAAGTTCAGATAAGGAAAGCAATTGGCCCAAGGTCACACAGCTAGATGGCACCAGGACTGTTATTCAGACCTCCGCTCCTAGGTCAGAGCTCTTTCCAATACAGGTGGACTATTGTATCTCCAGGTGAATATTGTACTATCTCCTCGGCTATTGTCCTGTTGCTAACCTCCAGTTCCTATCTTCCCCATATCTCCTCAAGTGTTGTAAAAAGTGACATTTAACCCTGTTGTTCACAGCTCTACGTAAATGAGGCTCCAATAAACTACACCAATGTAGCCACTGATAAGGGAGTGATTCATGGCTTGGGGAAAGTTCTGGAAATTCAGAAGAACAGATGTGATAATAATGACACTACTATCCTACGAGTAAGTTCTATGGGCCAGGGCCGATGATGAAACTAAAGAATATTGGCTTGTTTTTCATAATTTTTGGAGCATATGGATTTTCTATTAAGGTGTATCAGTTCAGTCCATAAACCACTGAGTGAGCACCTTTGATGTGCCAAGGAGCATACCATGCTGTGATTCTACAAAGATACATAATATATGACCCCTGCCCTCAGTGGGCCTGTGCAAGAGGTTGTACCTTGTGTGCCTGGGAAAGGCTGCCAGGTGTGTGGGGGGATGGTAGGGGGATGGTGTGCTGTGTTGGGCAGGATTCTGGACTATGGCTTTTTTCAAAGGGAATTTGTGCCATATCTAGCACAAGCACAGGATAGGAACCATGGTGCACCTATGGCAGTTATGGGCCAAGCCTGCTCTACCAGAAGAGAAAATAAAATGAACAATTTCAGTGCATTATGGAATATGATAATGGAGGCTTTTCACGCCAATTCATGGGGCTATGTAGGACTTTTCAACAATAATTATAACCACTGACATTGATTGGACATTTGTTATATGCCAGGCACTGCTCTAAACATTTTACATGCATTAACCTGCCTAATCCTCACAACACCCTACCAAGTCGGTACTATTACTATCCCCATTTTACAGATGGGAAAAATGAGCCAGAGAGGTTAACACATGCAGGTTCATACACTAGCAAGTGGCAGAAAAGGGGTTTAGGTGTAGGCAGCCTGGCTCAGAGGTGGAACTCTGAACAACCACCTTATCCTCTCTGGTAGGCGTAAGGTTCAGAACTAGACACGTTGACCACATCCTGTTTTAGAAACAGGTTGAGCTTGAGGGTTTCTGTCATTGTGAACTTTTACTCTTTGTTTTGTAATAGCATGCATTATCTCTGTGGGGCATCTCCACGCTGAAGCCCTCACCTGAGTCATGTGCTCCAAAGCGGGGCACTGGGTATGGTACGTTTTAGTTTCTGAATCTGGCCCGATTCACTTAATAGTTGGTTTTTAATAAAAGTTATTGTTAAAAGAATTTGGACTTAGATAAGATCACACTTTAAAGAGTTAGCAGAGTCAGAAGAGTATTGTGGAGAAAAGGGATGCAAATGTGCAAGACCCAAAGGAATTGAAGTGTTTATCTCAAAGAACCTTAAAGAGGCTGACCAGATAACCTTCCTTGATTTTTAATTCAAAAACCTTCCATTCCAAGTTCTGGACGTGCAGCTTCATTTTGCACTAAAGTTAATTACATTTATTGCTTTTGTGTTTTACCAAGGGAAAATGTAGGACATGCTCCTCAGAGCTGATCTGCCCATTCGGAACTAAACCTCTAGTAAGTATTTTGTCCATTTTGATAAAATAGTTGCCAGATCCGAGGAGTCCCAGTTAGAAAATGAACCTCAAGATTATGTGATTTTGCACTTCCCTCATTCCTTCACTTAATTTGAATTACATTTTACCTCATTATATTATATGCATCTTTGTAAAATCCTACATCTATATTTTTGGACCAAGGCAAAATTTAATAAACATAAATGGGTTCATATGAATCAACAGGACAGAAAGACATTTTTTATGTTCTACATCTTTCATATCCCAGTAGCCAGTTGAGGACAGCAGCAAGAAATCTTATTAGAGAAGGAGAGATTCCATATCCAAAACTATATCGAGCCTGGATATATTCCACCTGCCTGATTTCCTTTTATAGTCGAAGTTGCAACTAACTTCCTCAAACAGATGGCAGATATTGGGGAAGTAGACAATCCATGTTTCTTGTTGCTATTTATTGTAAAAGATACTTCTGATTACATTACAAAGAATACTCATGTACCTTCAACAGCATAATAGTTTTTACGAAATATATAATAAATTTACGATGAATTTTAATCTATAAACCATACAGATGTTCTCATTTGAGGTTTAATATTGTATATTATAATCTTTGTACACAGCCGTAATCCTTTCCTGGGCCAAAGCAGAATATAAATCTATTGAAACCAAAGTTCAGTTTAATCAATGTACAGTGCTGGAAGGACATTTTTACCTGGTTTACTCTACAATTCTTGCAAACTTGAGTTGGTATGCTAAAGAAATATTCTTTTCATAGAGTACTACTTTAAAGTATAATTATTGGATTTTGCCACCTGGCATTCCAGCAACCAACGTTGTGTTTTTGTGTTTTCTTGCTTAAGAAGCAGTACCAACAAGCCACCACCTTCCCTTCCCATGACACTATAGTCAGAGCGACAGCAATGCATCACCCAAACTACTTGCTTTCAGAGATTGGAAAACTTTTTCCTAACTTAGGAGCTGACATAGTCACTAATATTTCACAGGGTAATGAGAAGAGGAGATGCATCTATACCACCTATTTCATGGGAAGACGAACCCTGTTTATTGGGTGCCAGCTAAAATGTGTGAGAACTGTCATTGTGAGTACAATAATTGAATCATCCTAACTACTGCAGCACCATTGGGAAAATCCATCATATGGTATCCTTTTCAAAATCCCTGTGCATGTACACTTTCTGTCATCTCTTCTTCCTTGTTACCTGCATTATCATTGTCATTCAATGTAGTAGTGATAGCAGTAAAGCTCAGAACAGCCCTGTAATCCAGAAAATGGGTAAAAGCTGCCGTATTCAGTTGCATGATGAAAAAAACAGTCCGAGAGGCTAATGGGACCACCACCTTCTCACAACAGGGTAGCTCTGTGAGCATGCTTGTAAGCAAAAGAGACAGAGAAAGTGTCCACTCACAAAGTGAAGATAAGGTGCACATGGTCATTTAGAAAACAGGACCCCAAGGCTAAGTACCTCTAGGGGTGCCTTTAGAATTTGCAGGAAAAGTCATGATAACTTCCTGTCCTGCTCCTTTCCCAGAGAACTAGACATAAAGTCTGCCTAGCTGGGCAGAGGTGGGGTGATCTGGCCCTTAGGCTGCAGAGCATAGGGGTGGGGGAGATTTTGTGTATTAATGCACTCAAGAATAAAGGCAAGGAAAACCCAAACAGACATCCTACAGGGCTTCCCTGAACTGCAAAAGATTGGTTTGTAAAATGCCAAAAGCCTCACCTGCAGAGGCCTCCTGACCTTCAGTAGTAGATGAAATAACATCGATGTTAAGAGGCCCAGGTCTGGGTTGGAGAAGGCCCCTGGTCCTCCCACTCTCCAGCATCACAGGCATTATTCTTTAGTTTCTTCTGCTGCCCCTCCTCCTCCTCTCATTTTTCTTCATCCTCTTCTCTGACATGCCTTTTTCCTTTCCCTCTTTCCTACCTCCTCGGTGGAGCCTTTGTCCTGTTCCTAGCACCCCTAGAAATTGCCAAGCCTCACCCAGTCCCCAGAGGGTCCTGCCCCCATCTCTCACCCAGTCCATGTGAGGTCAAAGAAACAGGTGCACATTAAGTCCCCCACGGCAGGATTTCTACACTGAAGCTGGACAAAACCAGAGGATAGAAATGCATCATCAGGCTTTGTCCTTCTGTTTCAGACGAGAGAATGCTGTGCCGGCTTCTTTGGTCCCCAGTGCCAGCCCTGCCCAAGGAATGCCCAGAACGTCTGCTTTGGTAATGGCATCTGTTTGGATGGAGTGAACGGCCCGGGTGTGTGTGAGTGTGGGGAGGGCTTCAGTGGCACAGCCTGCGAGACCTGCACCGAGGGCAAGTACGGCATCCACTGTGACCAAGGTGAGCACCCTCCCCTCTACACAGGCTCCGGGGCTGCTGAAACCAACCAGGAATGTGCAGGGAAAGAGTGATCCCACACATGCTCTCTAACTGGCCTGTCTCCCCAGGTGGGCTGAAATCCTACCTGCTACTATCACTGTGAATTATAAGAGCATCTGTATTGTCATTTGCATTTGCTGTGTTCCCAAACATTTTCAGTCACTAACGTGGACCTGCCAACTCACTTCCAATGTACTCATTGACATTCCAGCCCAAATGCATTTTTATATTTGCCTATGCACACTAATCATCACAGCTAGACTTTCCATTGTGGATATTGCTTGATAGTTTGAAAAACAGATTTGCACATGTTATTCATTTAATCCACACAGGAACCTTAGGTACTTGAGTATTGCTATGCCCATTTTACAGATGAGGGTATTAAGGCAAAGAGGTTGAATGACTTCCCCCAAGGCTACACCTGATGAGATGCAGAACTGAGAATTGAATGTACGCCTTTCTGGACTCCAAAGCCTGCTTTTAGATCGTGCGGTTCTTTACCTGAGGATCACTCTATTGTTTCATCAGCAGCAAGACACACGCCTTAAGTAGTTTTTGCAAAAACGGTTATCTGTTTGAGCCAAGTCATCTGTATTCTCACATCCAGATTTCCTTGTGTCCAGGAACACATAGCTGTGAGAGGGTTGACTCAGGAGGATGGGTTTCCTAACAATTATTCTACCTGGTATTAAAAACCATACATTTAAATTGGCTGTCACTGTTTTCTCCTCAGCTGGTCTAAGCCAGAGAAAACTAATGTACAATTGAATCATTATAATTGGGCCTTATAATATTTACTTTGAATTACAGTGTTGATTTTTTTCCTATGTTATTTGGAGTAATTATCTGCTTGCATTTGTGCATGAGTTCCTCAAATGGGATTTGTAGATGACCCTCATGGGGTTCAGCAAACTGCCAAAGCTGAATACATTTTTCTGGGGAAGGCATCTGTAGCTTTCATCCAGTTCTCAAAGAGACTCATCTGTGTAACTGAGGAAAAGAGTGCCACACCAGGCTTATACAAACCCAGTGTCAAATGGGCTTCCTCCTGAAGTCCATTCTTAGGGGGCAAACATGGTTCCATCCAAAGGAGTCCTGCATAACCCTGGATCCTCCGGTAACCTTGACTGAGGACACTCTCACACTGCTTGGGTCACAAATCTTCAGTGCTACACTGTCTCAAAACTGCGGTCTGAGCCACTTCGTTAAAGCTAGAGCTAATTCACCTGTTAACTTGCTAGATTCTGTCTCCTGCACCCCTGCCCTTCTCGTGAATCAAGACCCCCATTAAAGACCGATTCCTAGAAGTAGGTTGAAGAATTAAGTGCAATAAAGCAAACCTAGTAAATGACAAAATGAGTTATTGAACACGGGTTAGAATCTGATGATTTGCAGGTGTTTTTCCACTTAGCATGTTCTTGTGTCCATGGGAGATGCAACCAAGGACCCTTGGGAGATGGCTCCTGTGACTGTGATGTTGGCTGGCGAGGAGTGCATTGTGAGAATGGTAAGAGGCCTTCAGTCTTTACAATCTGCTCTAAGCTTTGCTTCGCAGCAGCTACATTTTTCTTTCTAAAAGAGAAATGACACCTTTATTACTTCTTCTGGCAATAACCATAATTCTTTCTTGCAGCAAAAAAATTATAAAAGCAGAAAAAAGAAAATAAAATCACTCATACCCCCAAGGCAGGGAAGCACTATTACTGATATTTTATATTAGGCTCCCAACCTTTTTCGAGGTATATAAATGTATATGTAGGGACTCACACTCTACATACTGTCTATTAACCGACTTTTCCACTTCACAATATATATAGATATCTTTCCCTGTGATTCAAATAGAAAAATATTAATTTGTAATCTCCACAAAATGTTCCAGTATGACCATGCTACCCTTTTTTGAACCGGTTTTCTGCTCTCTCAAACACTGCTACAATAACCATATTCATTTAGTCAAATTCCTAGAGATGAGATTTCTGAGTTAGGGGTTGGCACTCTGGGGAAAGGTCTTGCTACTTATTGCCAGGTTGTCCTCCAGAGGAAATAGCAATTTATTCTCCTACCAACAGTGTCTGAGAAGGCCCATTTCCTCCAACCCCACCACATCGCATTGATGGTTCTTGATGTGCTTCAGGTGAGGGCTATTAAAGAGAAGGGAATTTCATGCAGAAAGAAACACGAATACCACAAAGACGTGGGAAAGCTCAACACATTTAGGGAATCAAAGGATTGCAGAATGAGAGGACTATAAGGGCAAAGAGGAGGGTTGATGAGAAAAGGCTGGAGCAGTGGGCAGGAGCCAGGACATGAAAGGGTAAGGAGGTTGGACTTCTCACTGAAGCCAACAGGAAGCCATTAAAGAGTTTTCAACAAGGAAGCAATATGATCATATTTTGGGCTTAAGAAAAATCATTCTGACTTTGGATTAAAGAGAATATCCCTGGAAGCAGGTATCAGAGACTCCCCCTCTTCTGGGATGGGAGCTGAGGAGGAGATCGCAAGTGCTTGCCAGCCTAGGGGGAGCTCCATGGATGTGGCATTGACAGAAGGGGCGTCTTTGCCCAAAACTCCAGGCAATGCAAAAATCAAGGGAATGCAGTTGCCTTTTAACGGTGAGCAACAAGGGGTCAGGGAGGAAGGTTCGTTGAAAAGCTGACTTGGGAATTCTGATCCCAAGCCAAAGAAATATCCCAGAGCAGGTGTCAAATGTCAGGGTACAGAGCCAGGCTTCTGAGAGCCTGGGAGAGGGAAGCAGGAAGCAATGGGGTCACATAAACAGTAAGACATTTTAGGTGAATCCCCAGAATAAATACAATAGACTCCTCTTCTTTCTCTACTCTGAAGAAAGACCTCACCACTCACGCACCTGGTCACACAATCTAGGAACCTCCCTACTCAGCTTCCGTACCTCCCTGTCCCTCACTAACATACCTAACATATTCCATGTCTCCACATCTCTCAATCCATCTCTTCCTCCTGCTCCCCTCTCACCAGTAGCCTTGTGGTCTCTGTTTCCTGTCCTATCTTCCTCCACTCCGTACTCCACATTACTGCCAGATAGAACTTTCCAAAACATAGATCGTGGTTTTCACCCCAACTCCTCCCCAGGACTTGACAACTTGCTGTGGTTCTTCACTGCCTACAGAAGAAAGTCCTAACTCCTTAGCAGGATGGACCACACAGGCTATTCACCAATGAACACGCACCCAGTTTTCTAGGCTTATCTCCCATCCCTGTCTCCAGTGCACACTGTACACAGGAAGTTTCCAGTCTAGAAAGGGAAATAAATGTTTAGGAAAAGAGGAAAAAATGTGGTATGGAGTACAAAACAAAGAGCCTGTAGACTACAACAAGGAAGACAAATCCTTTGTGTGCAGACTCCTCACTCGTAAGACCATAGCAGACATCACTAATCAATCATGGCACTCCCTCCTTCTGTGACCAGCCAGGGGCATCCAACCCTTCTCAAAGTAGCACACCATGAAGCTACTACCAACTAATTGATGTTGGCTCAAATGTTTACAGCAGGTTCCAGAGAGGAGAACATAAAACATGATTGAAATCCCAACAGGTAGAGAATAGAGAGAAAGGGATTGTTTAGGCTCAAGGAATAAGACACAGGCACAAAATTGCCCCCATTCCAGCCCATTTGAGTCTGAATTCCCTCTGACACCACTTTTGCAGGCCTCTGTTTCAGGACCTCCTGTATGACTTGACCAGGACTGGTAAGATTTCTATCCCAAAAGCTCTTAGCATGAGCATCTTATCCAAGAGTATTCTTCCCTCATCTCTAATGATTTATTTCTGGATCTCGTCCAGTCAAGAAATAGGTAGGCATCCAAGAGCAATAACCTATGCTGTGTCCAGGAAATTTACATATTCAACAGATAATATTGTGTACCTGCTGTGTGCAAAACCCTGTGATTTTCTGCACATGCAAGAAAAAATTTTATATAGTTTTGCTTGTTTACAGCACTCCATAATAAAATGATGAAAAATGAGAATAAAATTAGGAATAAACTAGAAAGAATAGCATAGGGAATACAAATAAAAGAAAATCAAAACCCAGAAGAGAGACACATCAACACCCAGACCATAAGAGCACATGGTCACATTCCAGGGAGAATTCTGTGTTTTATTCACCCTTGCATTCTCACAGCCTAGCCCAGGGCCTGGCAAACAAGACACTATCAATGTATTTGACCTTCAGATTTGGCTTTGAGCTTCGTGGCAACCAGTATAAAAAAGGATTGGCATGGTCTCATAGTTTTATATCGCTCACATGATACATATCACTTACTTCCAAAGAAGTAGCTTTTCCGAGCACAAAATACGAAAAATCCTCAGGTGAGATTTAGTAAGAGGGCTAAGACAGCAACTGTTCTCTTTTTCAGTGACCACAGAAGACAACTGCAATGGGACGTGCCATACCAGCGCCAAGTAGGTAGCCCTGGGCCACCTCTGGGGACAATGCAAAGGGGATTTTTTTCCCAATATGGTCTACCCTAGTCTCTATCCTCAGGATTTGTTTCCTGACACCATTTCTGAGGGCTTAGGATAAATTTAAGTATGAAACTAAAACTATCTCTGATGAGGCCACTATCAAATAGCCAGATCCAGGCTTTCCAACAAGCTGCCATCTGACTTACCTGGCACATTGACGAAAATGCCCACTGCTACCCCAGTCCAAGCCACCAGGACTCTTTCTTGGAGGATGAGGCAACCCAGTGGGCCTCAGTTTCCATAAATCTTGTTCCTGACCCACAGCAAGGCATAGCTTCATAATCCTAACTTCCAGAGAGGCTTAATGAGTTAAGTACCTAGTAGTGGATTTAGACATGAATTCAAAGTCAACCTCTGCCATTTGTGCTACTGCATGACCTTGAGTCCAATGTTGAATCCCTCCAAAGCCTCTGATTCTTCATTTGTAAATGGGAATAATAATACCGACTTGCTAGGGCTATTGGATAGTGAGTAGATGGCACAAAATAATACATGAAACATGGCTCCTAGCACATCAGTGGCTCTCTAAAGCTTGGCAGCTACCCATCTTATTCCTGAACTGACACCTATATCTATGCATGCTATAGTTTGCCTGATAAATGAGTACAGTTTTAGCTGCCTGTGGTGGGGTCGTGCCAGAATTAGACTCTTTCCCCAAGCTTTAGGACATCTGAGTGTCTCATGGGGGCAGGCACCAGGATACTGGGGGTGAAGGGCATTGTGAGTCACGTGGTGGGAGGTGGAGTCTTCTTCTGCAAACCCCATTTGCCCTTCCTTGTTGCAGCTGCCTTCCCAACTCAAATGGTACAGCTTCATGCAAGTGTGCAGCAGGATTCCAAGGAAATGGGACCACCTGTACAGGCAAGCAAAGGAAGGAATTTGCTGGGGGCTGGCAAGGCTTGCATGGGCTATTGAGAGATTCTTGTTCCTGCAGTCTGAATGGGCCTCAGCAGCTGGTGCCAACCACTGATGGTGAATCGCATATAATAGGGCAGTTGATTGTGCCTGGGGACAGGAAACCAAATGTTCACAGTCTTGACCACAATTGGAATCACCTGGGAAGCTTTAAAAACCAGTGATTTGTGTTGAGAACCCACATAAAGAAATGATCTATGTTTCAGATGATGGATATGCTAATTACCCTGATCTATACATTATATACATCACGGCATTACTATAAACCCCAGAAATATGTCCAATTATGTGTCCATTAAAATCTAACTCACTGATTTGATTGGCCTAGGGTATGGCTGGGGCATCGAGGGTCTGGAGTAGACTAAAAAGGAATTTGAGCCCGGTTCTTCCTCCAATTACCCAAGTGGCCTTGGATAGGTCATTTGTAAAGTAAACTTAAAACTACCTCCTTTGCAGAGTGGTTTTGAGGTTAAGTGAGCTCTCTGTGTTCAATGGAAGAATAATGCAGCTGTTGAAAACTCAGCTCAACTTAGACTCCCCAGGTTTGAACCTAAGTACTTATCACTTACATTACCTTGGGAAAGTTTCTTGACTGCTCTTTGCATTATTATTTTTATCTGCAAGTTGGGGATAATAAGACCTCAGTCACTGAGTTGGACAGTAACCTGAATTAATACCTGTGAAGTGCTTAGAACAGACCCAGCACATAGCACTCAATAAATGTAAGCTAATATTCTTATGGTGCCTGGTGCTAGAAAAAAAAATGGAAAATCTTAAGGTCATTTTTCTCTCAAGCACTGTGTCCTGGCAGGCTTTGGTCCAGATTGTGGCAGCACTGGACAATGATCACACCAATCCACTTTCTAGACCATCTTACCCTGGGATTCTCCCGGAGGGCCAAGTAGCCTCACCTTGGTCCCCAGGTGTGTCCTGCAGTAGGATGCATACAGAATGCTAGTAAAAACAGCTAGAAAAGGCAAATCACGAATGTTTTTCTTGCTGTTTTGGGAATTGGCCATATTTAATCCAGTGCCTGCTCAAGTAGTTTTGCAGTATCTTCCATTTCTCAATGAGTTAAGGAAAAATACATCAATGGCTTTTCCTCTTCCCCCCCCCACCCCCTTCCCCTTCTGCTCTGTGTTATTTTCTATAGCAATCAATGCCTGTGAAATC
The DNA here is from genome assembly GCF_001698545.2 of Rhinopithecus bieti. Classification (NCBI taxonomy): domain Eukaryota; kingdom Metazoa; phylum Chordata; class Mammalia; order Primates; family Cercopithecidae; genus Rhinopithecus; species Rhinopithecus bieti. Next base: position 745,609 of record NW_016811898.1, read on the forward strand.
AGCAATGGAGGTTGCTCTGCCAAGGCTAACTGTAAGAGAACCACCCCAGGAAGGCGAGTGTGCATGTGCAAAGCAGGTTACACGGGTGATGGCATTGTGTGCCTGGGTAGGTACCCTTCCCTCTTCCACCAGCGAAACAGTGTAAGAGTTAGAGCCCTATTGAATGATTACAGCGTGTGTGCCCTGATTGTTGGGACACAAAACTGAGGTCATTATTCTGTTTGCCAGGGCAGGAAAGTGTAAGGGCATAGAAAAGTGACCACAGGGTATGAAGTCATGTAATGTCCAAAAATTACTTTGGAGCTGTAAAAGGAGATACATTTTCCAATTAAACATCATGGCGATGACAGAACGTTTAAACTTTTATTAGTTCCTTTTTATACAAGTAGCACATGCTCACTGTAGAAAAAGCACACATGATGGAGAAAATACTCTGAAGATAGTGCTCTTAGTATTGTCATTACCCCATTTTGCTATGCCTACATGTATTTGTTCAACAAAAATGGTATCTCAAGATAAACAGCATTTACCATGCTTCGCAATATATCAAAGTAACTCTCCCTGAAAGCAAGTATACCTCTAACTTTATTTAAATATCCACACACTGTTCTACTATAAAGGCATACCGTGAAAAGTTATCTGAATTTAACTGTTTAATTGGAAAAAAATTAACATGGAAGAGTTACAAAAATAGCACAAAAAGGACCCACTTGTTCTTTACCAACATTCACTTATTAACATTTAGCTCTGGCTGGGCGCGGTAGCTCACGCCTGTAATCCCAGCACTTTGGGAGGTCAAGGTAGGCAGATCATGAGGTCAGGAGTTCAAGACAATCCTGGCCAACGTGGTGAAATCACATCTCTACTGAATATACAAAATTAGCCAGGTGTGGTGGCACCTGGGAGGCTGAGGCAGGAGAATCGCTTGTACCCAGGTGGCAGAAGTTGCAGTGAACCGAGATTGTGCCACTGCACTCCAGCCTGGGTGACGGAGACTCCATTTCCAAAAAAAGAAAAAAAAACATTTAGCCCTGTTTATCATTTGCTCTCTTTGTATATGTATATATACATTTTTAAGCCATTTGAGAGTAATCTGTGTATATTGTATTCCCTTTCTTCCTAAATACTTGAGTGTATATTTCCTAAGAATAAGGATAGCCTCTTACATAACCATAGCACAGTTATCAACTTCAGTAAGTTTATTATTGATGTAATATTTTCGTCTAATTACCATTCATATTCTAATTTTGTCATTGTTCCAATAATGTCCTTTTTGACATTTTTTCCTCCAGTGCAGGATCAAGTCTAGGGCCGGATATTGTATTTCATTGTCATGTCTTTTGAGTCCCCTTTAATCTGGGAGAGTTCTTCAGCTTTGCTTTGTGTCTTATGACATTAACACATGGGAATAATATCCTCCACCTCCCCAACTTTTTTTTAGTAGCATGTCCTTTATTTGGGGTTTGCCTGGCATTTTTCATTCTTAGATTCAGGTTATATGTTCAAGGGCCCCAAATGTCACACAAGTGATATTGCATCTGTCTCAGGAAGCCTTGAGCCCTCCTTCTGCCCTTTGTGTGTGATGTTAATTTTGACCACTTGGTGAAGGTGCTGTGATATCTCCATTGTACAGCTATTTTTTTCTCCTTTGCTACTAATAAGCAGTCAGAGGAAAGACACTTTAACACCAAGCAGATATGTTGTTCCCCATCAAAATATGCTCCTAAGTTTAGCATCTTTTGATGAGTCTTCCCTGAGCCAATCTATATTGTGACGGTTGCAAATGATTGTTTTTAATTCCTAAGTCTCTTCATTCATAGCACTCTTAGATTAGTCTCCAAGATTCTGTGGTTTCAAGTACTTTGCTACAAATGCTCAGATTTATTCCATGGACTGATTTAAGCCAGTAGACAATACCTCTGCTGGAACTGGCCTATCCCAGAAAAGTCAATCTTAAGAAACCGTATCCAGTACCTTCCTAGTTCAGTTATTTCTGTCTCAGAATTTCCAGAAAACTGAATCATGCTTTGACACCCACTCCCCTCAGTCAGCCATCTTAGCTCATCCCTCAAGCTGGCTTCACTTGGAAACCAGACTTGATTTCCAGACCAGATGTTGGCTTTTTGTTTTAAAGAAATCAACCCATGTTTGGAGAACCATGGTGGCTGTGACAAGAACGCAGAGTGCACACAGACAGGACCCAACCAGGTGAGTGCCACCTCTCGCAGGCCCTTACGTTTCCTAGAAGGAAACTCCTAGGCCTTTAGACACAGGCCTGAGAGAAAAAGGCTGAGAATGGACCTCTGATGAGCTGCAGCCAAAAGTGAATACTTTAGGGGAAATTCTGAAAGAATCAAGAGGCCCTTCTTTGGGAATGAGGTGAAATGGGCGAAAACCAAGGGTACCAGGACAAGGGACTTCCCTAGTGTGGGGAGAAGTAGGTATCTGCAAATACCATGTGATTCCAGAAGCATCTAGACAGCCCCCCAAAATACTCCCCTTTCTTTCAGCATACTGATGCCCAGAATCCCACACTTTATCTTTGGCGTAAGGCTCTGAAGCACACGTGCCACGGCGAAGATAATACTGTGGGCATTCTAGCAGTCACATGACCCTGAGTATAGGGAGCTTGCAGCATCTGTCTGGAGAGCAGGCTGGGGGAGGTGGGGAAAATGAGAGTGCCTGCATCAGAGAATGGGAGTCACGGGGTGGAAAGACACAGGCAGGGAAGCTGGAGGCCTGGAGACCCAAGTTCTGCCTTCCTTAGTCTCTGCCACATGGTGAACAGGCAAAATGGCCAGGCAGGAAATCACATATATCCAAAACTGGATGACAAAGTGAAGTCACCAGTGAATGTTCTATTGACCTCGTTGAGCCATCCGGAGACCTCAGTGCCAGGTCTCTCAACGGGCAGATCAAGCAAGTACCTAAAGTACCCAAAAATAAAAAAAAAAAAAAAAAACTGTCTTGAACTGTGTGAGCACACATGTGCATGTTAGTGGACACATTTAGTCATGGAGGAAATCGGAGCTGTCAATGCTGAGCTTTCTTAGACATCTTTTGAGGATTGGTAGTTTCTATTTCAAACTGCATGTGAGATAGGAGACAATCTATAAACTTTTTGGTGCTTGGGACCTCTAAGGGTGCCCATCCAATCCTAGGAGGCAGTAAAGGAGGATGTGGAATTGAACTCTGAGAACAAGACCTCGGCTGAAGAGGGACAGCTGGTGATGTCTTGGAAAAGGTTTGAGCTGATATTGGGGCCCATTGTGAAGAAAGAGGAAGAGGAACAAGGAAGAGGAACAGGGAAAACCTGCCCATGTAGCCCTGGCTGGCACCCCTGATGAGTTAAAGTTCTCAGAAACAGACATCATCCCAGGGCCCTTGCTGCTACATAGGAGGCCCTTGTGTGAATTAGAAAAGCTGCCCCTTGGGAGAGCACAGTGGGAGCAGGTGTCCCTTCCTTTGGGGACATTGGTGAATAGAGTGTGGGCTGGGCTTCAGCCCAGTGAACACGGAACATGGGGCCCTGTCCCCAGCTTCTTCAGTGTCTCCTCCCTCAATTTGAAGCTTCCACCCAACTTCCTGGGCCAACCAATGGGTTTGGTAGATTGTCTCCACATGCACACCTCAGTGGGCTGTAAAGACTTCTCCTTAGCGTCTCCTAGCACTGGTACCTTTCAGCTCAGCATGGGTACAGATGAGCAAGATATGAGTATGAATGAGAGTGGGATATAGTTTGGCTTCCTTTCAGCTGACCTTCACCAATCAAAGAAAAGAAGTGAATACCTGAAGGCAGGGGATCAAATGGGGTGAGAACATTAAAAAGAAAAAAAGGTATTTTAGCAACAAAGATAGGATGTGCATGAGATCCCAGTGCTCAGGTGAAGTGTGTCAAGTGCTAAAATATTAAATATAAGGTGACAGTTATAAAATAGATATTACCAACATCAAATACAGACTCTCCTAACGTTACTGTGACCATGATAGAGTTCGGGTCTGAGAGCCAGCTCATGCGGCCAGTACAGAACCCATCTGCAAAATGACCCCATGTGCTTCTGCTCCTGGACAGGCTGCCTGTAACTGTTTGCCAGCATACACTGGAGACGGAAAGGTCTGCACGCTCATCAACATCTGCTTAACTGTGAGTATGGCTCTATGGTGGATGTCCTTCAAGCTTCAGAGCCCGGGGTGCCTGCCACCCCACTTCTAGGGGATGCAGGGTTGAGAAAATATTCCTCTGGAGGCCTCAGAGCTGTGTGTTGACCATGAGGCTCATTTTTCTGGCACATTCCATTGTCATGTTGGGGAGAAAGGAGAGAAGGCACCATCTGCTACCCCTAGCCTGCCCCTTTGGCTGCAGCACATTGAGCTAAGTCTACCCACTTGCTCATCCCCCATCCATATTGCCAACTCTTACGAAAAAGATCCCTTTCACCCTTTCCACCAAGCATGTCTCTAACCTCCTCCAGGAAGCCCTCTTAGGTAAACCTCACTGCAACTTTCCACTCCTTCTTCTCCTAGACTTACAAGTAGGAATCCACAGTGAGTGCACTCTGAGTCAACAATATAGTGTAGCATTCCAAAAGCTAGTTCTGTCATCACAGAGGCTTAGAGGACAGGCTAAGGAAGATGAAGATTCTCTCACCCCACAACTACCCTCCATGGCCCCTACCACCCCCATTCTACATGTTAACGGTACCTTAGAACAGAGGATCCAGTTCTAGATGCCTTGCATCGAGCAGGGGTTCATATGGGGGTAGAAGCACTGTGTCTCCTAGTCCATGCACACATCATTAATTCTCTCAGTTCCCTCTCTCTAAAAAGGAGTTGGGATGTGGGGTGGAGGCTGCCATCAACATTTCAAGGATTGCCACGTAACAAAAGGGTTGTTCTTGTTCTGTGTAAGTCCAAGCAGTAGGACTAGGACCAGCGGATGGACATTAGAAGAAAACAGATTTCTTTAAACTCAACTCAGTTCTTTAGTTAGAACTGTCCAGAGATAGAGAGTTTTGAGAAATAATGAGCTTATTATAACTCAAGGTATTTAACTATAGGAACAAAGCAACAGATGGGTTATCAACCCAGAGAGCCATTTAGATTCCTCCCAGCCCTGATCCATATGACTCTAGGGTTTTCAGCTGGTTTGCTTCTTGGGCCCTCAGTTTCCTTGGATGGTTGTAAATGTCCCTGGAGTTCCCTTTACCACTAACATCTGGGCTTTGACTTTCTTCCTCCAGTCTGTAGGATATTATTGACACACTTCTTGTCTCCGTTTGCGTGTTGATCCTGGTAGGAGCAGGATCTTCTGATTCTCTTATAACCCTTGACTGCAGGCTGGACCCATGTTATGCAAACCGAGTAGGAGTTTACTCAGTCATTAATCACTGAGTCTCAAACTGGGCTAGTCACCTACTGCTGCTCAGAGCCTAATTGTCCCAAGCCTGGTACCTCCAAAGGGATGAGATAAGCCTGCTGACCCAGCCTGTCACATCCGGAGCACTTTGTGTGGTCAGCTAGGCCTCTGAAGTCCTGCATCAACGTCACAGTTATATCCATTGCTTGCCAGGGGTCAGCCACTGTGCCTAGGGGTGCCCAATCATTCTTTCGTTTAATTTCTCTAACAGCCATATGAGGTAAGAACTGTTATTAACCCCATTTTACAGACAAAGAGACTCTAGCTGTGCCTCTTTCCCAGGACTGCTATAACAAACTGCCACAAACTGGGTGGGTGAAAACAATAGAAATGTATTTTCTCACAGTTCTGGAGGACCAAATCCAAAATTAAGGTGCCTGCAAGGATGTGCTCCCTCTGAAGGCCCCATGGGAGGGTCCTTCCTTGCCTCTTCCGGCTTCTGGTGGTTCCAGGCATTCCTGGCCTGTGACCACATCACTCTGATCTCTGCCTCTGTCTTCACATGGCCTTCACTTCTGTATCTGGGTCTTCTCCTCCTCTTGCAAGGACACTTGTGGCATTAAGTGGTTAATCTAGGATGATCTTATCTGGAGATCCTTAATTACATCTGTAAAGACCTTTTTCTAAATTAGTTGCATCCACAGTTGCATCCAGTCCTTAGGACAGTTCAACCCACCAGGCTGGGAGGAGTGAAGGCCCTTGTCCAAGGTCACAGACCTAGTATGTGGCATGGCCAGAAATTGAGCCTGTCTCTGTCTTACTCAAGACCTGCGCCCTTGACCATTTCTTGGGGTGCTTGTTCTTCCTACAAGGCCCAGTCCCAACACCTTGTTTTCCTGTTTATATTACTTCCCACCTGAGAGCCGCCAGCTGTTGACATGAGAACAGTGCAGACACCCTATAATTAAGGCCCTTCTTCAGTTGAGGCTCCCATTATCTCCTCGTGTTGATCTGGCAAGTTCCTCAAGAGATCAATGTCCTCTACATGAAACAGTTATGTAAAGATAATAAAGAAACTACAGAAAAGATGGGGGCTGAGATATGAAGCTGTTACCACTAGAACTATGGCCAGCTTAATTTTCATAGGAACTCTTCCATGGGCCATTCATGTTTTGTAAAAAATGGCCACCTTGTCTTGGACAAATGACTCCTGATGCAGCTGACCTGGGAGATTCTGAAGATCCTTTGCTACCGTATCTCAGCAGCATATTCCTGTAGGAATTAACTCTATTGCCAGATTGTAAAATTATAGGCCATAAGGGGCCAGGCAGGGAATAATATCAGTAGGAAGACCCAAATCATATTGCCGCTGTAATGGGGAAACATCTACTCCAACTGACTGGTGCTCTAAACTGTGTCAGCCCAGTGTTGACAGTACTCCTGCTATTGTAAAAGATACGAAAATTTATGAATTTGTATGTAAATTTTACCAATTTTTAAATGATGGTAATTAATTTCAGAAAGCTCTTTTAAATACTGGGCTAAACAAACAAAATAGTCCTGGTGCTAAATCTGGCCCAAGAACAATTATTTCTGCTCAAGTCCTACCAACGAGGACTGTGAAACATTGTCTTTCCTTAGTCCCCAGTCCAAACTACTTTAGTCCATTTGTGCTGCTCTAACAGCACAGAGGATACCTGAGACTGGGTAGCTTATAAGCAACAGAAATGTGTTTCTCACATTCTGGAGGCCGGGCAGTCCAAGATCAAGGCACTGGCCAGTTCTGTGTCTGCTGCCGGTCAGCTTCCTGGTTCATAGATGGTGCCTTCTTGCTCATTGGTAGAAGGGACAACTGAGTTCCCTTGGGTCTCTTTTTTCTTCTCTTTTCACATCAGAAGGGTAATATGCCAATGTTGTAACAAGTTTTGAGGGAGGCACATCTCATAGAATAGTGTGAAAACCCAATATCAAGCTAATGAACCACAAAAGGATCTCTCTTTTATAAGGGCATTAATCCCATTTATAAAGGCTTTGCCCTCATGACCTAATGACCTTCTAAAAGCCCCACCTCCTAATGCCATCACAGTGAGGATTAGATGGGGGACACAAACATTTAGACTAGAGCAGGAGGCAAGCATGTTGATGGGACAGAGACTGGGTGAGATGGGAAGGGTTGTAGTGATCGGACAAGGTCTCTCTGCAGAGGTGACTCATTCCTGAATGTTGAGAAGTGGCCAGCCACATGAAAATCTTAGGGAGAATGCATAAGCAAAAGGAAGAGCAAGTCAGGGGTCCTGGGAAAAGGAAAAGCTTGGCATGTTCTGGGAACTGAAGAGAGCCAGTGTGACTGCAGTAAAGGGAATAAAAGGGAGGTGGTGAGAGGGGCCAGATCACCTTACACCATGTAGGCTATGCTGTGGAGCTTATATTTTATTCCAGTTATGACTAGGAAGCCACTGGATGATCATGTAGATCAATGTCAATGTCTGGCTTGGCTCTCAAATCTCATTCTGGCTGCTGTGATGACTGTGTCTGATAGGGGTTCAAAAGCAGAAGCAAGAAGACCATGTAAAAGACTAATAGAGCAGACCAGGAACGACCAGAGTGGTTTGACTAGAGCTGTAGCAGTGGGTGTAATAAGAAGTTGCTGGGGCCAGGTGGGCATGGTGGCTCATGCCTATAATCCCAGCACTTTGGGGCGCTAAGGCAGGTAGTTCGCTTGAGCTCAGGAGTTTGAGACCAGCTTGGAGAGAGAGAGAGGGAGATAAATCATTGGACAGGGGATGCATTTTGGAGATAACCAACAAGACCTGCTGATAGACTGGATATGGGAAATACAAGGAAAAGGAATCAAAGACACTATCTAGGTTTTTTGCTGAGACATGTTGGTTCTACTCGTGAAGATAAGGATGGCGTACAGATGAGGAAGCGTTGAGTGAAATATCAACAGGCCTGTCTTTTTGTTGAGTTTGAGTTGCTTGGTAGCCATTCAAGTGAAGATTTCCAGTGAAATGTAAGCCTGAAGGAGAGATCATGACAGAGGTACAAATATAGGGGTCATTGGCACAGAGATGGTATTTAAACACATGGGACTGGCTGAAGCACAAGATAAAAGTTAGAGGCAAAGACGGGGCAGGCAGAGGGGCCCTGGATATTAAGCCATTGAGCAGAGGAAGAAGTACCTACAAAGAAGACTCAGTAAAAAAGCCCACAATGTGGAAGGAAAACCACCTATCAAGTATAGTGTCAACAGAGGCCAAGAGAACAAAATGTTTCAAGAGGAGTGATTGTACAGGCAAAGGATGTTGACATGTCACCTAAGTTGAGAGAAGAGAACTGACCACTGCCTTCTCAAGGTCTCAGTTCTTGAAGACCTGGATCAGGGTGGAGGCTTGTGTAAAGGTGGGACCAACAGCCTAAAAGTAAGTTGAGAAAAAAATTGGAAGTAAGGAAAGTGGAAACGTAGACAACATTTGCAAGGATCTTCCTGGGCAAATAAATGGGGTAGTTAATGGAGAAGGATGTGGATTGAAGGAAGCATTGTTTATAACACTTGACTCTGGAAAATTTTAAACATATGTTAAACTAGAGCAACTAATACATGAACCTATCTGTACCTGACACTCAGGTGCAAGAACCAACTCATGGTCAGGCTTTGTTCATCTATACCTAGTGGGTTCTCTTAAAGGAAAAGAGAAAAGAGAATTTGGCTTTTTTCAAGATGAGTAATATGAAGGCATGTTTTTGTGCTGGGGAGTATGATCTGATAGAGGAGAGGAGGTAGATTGTTACAGGAGGAAAACACAGGAAGGGATGAGAGGAATTGGGACCCAGAGCCCAGGTGGAGGCATCAGCCTCAGATAGAAGCAGATGTAGTGTCAGTCAGTCTATTAGTCAGTGATGAACTAGTGAGTCCATTAATGAATCAGTTCATTAGTTAGTTAGTTAGTTGTTAGTACACTTGTTAAATAAGGAAAGCAGAGTCCATGAGTTCAGACCCAACCAAGTGGTGAAGCTCAGGATGGGGAGATGAGGTGGTTCTTGTTACCTGTGTCTCTTTTCTCCATGAGGTACAAGTGGGGCTCATCAACTAAGATGAGAGGACAGTGACTGAGAGTTGAGAAAGGTGAGGAGCCGAATGTCATCTGTGTTAGTCAATTTTCATGCTGCTGATAAAGACATACTCCAGACTGGACAACTTACAAAACAAAGGTTTATTGGGCTTACAGTTCCTCATGGCTGGGGAGGTCTCATAATCATGGTGGAAGGTGAAAAGCACATCTCACATGGTGGCAGACGAGAGAGCTTGTGCAGGGAAACTCCCATTTTTAAAACCATCAGATCCTGAGACTCATTCACTATTACAAGAAGAGCACAGGAAAGACCTGCCTCACAATTCAACCACTTCCTACCAGGTTCCTCCCATGACACATGGGAATTGTGGGAATTATAATTCAAGATGAGATTTGGGTGGGAACACAGCCAAACTGTATCATCTCTAGAGAGAGGGAAAAATTAAATGTACTGCAAAAGTGCAGGCATCTGTGTGCATACCTTTGAAGGGAGTCTGGATAGCATGTATCTGTGACTTTCTCAGGCAATGCACTGCCAGCCCGGCTGACCCAGAGAAGTTAGAGTGGGACCTAGGAGGGCTAGGGATTTGCCAAGCCATAGTGATGGAGGGAGAGAAGAGCCAGGGAGGCTCACAGTGCTCCACCTTGCCAGCTGGCTGGGGGCTAAGGGGGCTGAGTGGGTGGGCAGCAATGCTGGGGAGAAAGAAGTAAGCTCAAAGGAGGGGAGGTCCCTGTGGACCAAAGGAGGTTGGAGACTGCACTGTTAGAAGAAATAAGTTGAAATGATAAAAGTTGGTGGCCAGAAAGAGAGAAGGATGCTTGAAATGGAGCTCTCAGGAGCAGTCAGTGCACTTTAATGTTGACTGCAAAGCCAGAGGGTGTGGGCAGAAGTGGTAGAGGCCATTGACAAGGGTATTGACACTGGGAAGGATGGCAACATCAAGAATGAAAGGAAAGGCAGTCATCCAGGCACCACCATTAGAACCAAAGAGTAAAAACTAGTGAAGGATTATGGATATTATGTGTTCAAAGGATGAGGGTGTGGAAATGTTTTGGAAGTGACAATGTACAGTAAGAAAGACACTCTCCTAGAACAGCCAGGACATTGCCACTTCAATCCCTCACCAGTGTGGAGGTAGTGGAGGAAAACAGCTTCACTTGAGAGGCACAGGAAGGACAATGTTTGCAGGAGACAGAGACCTCTGCAGGAAGAGGTGAAGAGAGCTTACTAAGAAGAGGTGAGAATGTCAGAAAGTTGCTAATGGCAATGAGTTTGAGAAAGCATGGGGAACGGTGTGCAAGGAAGGGGCCTATGGGATCAGATGATGCATGTCTAGAGGAACATGGGGTGAGTATCCCTGCAATGAGTGTTCCCAGGAATGTTAGCTTTGAATCATGCTTTGCTTCGTTTGTATTTTAGGTCTCTGCCCATCTTCCACACCTTATGAGATCTTTGAGGGCTGGGACAATGTGTTCTATTTTATACCACCTGCCTTCTATCTGATAATGATTACCTTTTCCTATGATCAGAATTTAGCTTAAAGCTGGGAAATATCAAACAGGTGGAGTCTTACTAGTTAATACCTGGATGCTGAGAACTTTCCAATATGGCAACTCTGGGCTTACCTGTACAGGGCTGGAGATCTGCTCAAAGGGACCTGTGATCTTAGGATACAAGGCCAGGTGAATAAGATGCCCCTATCAGCATAGGGAATTGGAAGGCAAGCTCAGGAAAAGGACAAACGATACAAATGAATCAAAGAAAGTGAGACAAAAAATGAATTCCAACCAAAAATGAATTCCAATGCAGAATTGCTTTGTAAATATCAGTAGAGCTGGCAAACTAACTGGTCTAATCCCCACCCTTTGCCCCTTGGCAATTTTACCAGAAAAATGGCGGCTGTAGTGAATTTGCCATCTGCAACCACACTGGGCAAGGAGAAAGAACTTGTACTTGCAAGCCAAACTACGTCGGAGATGGATTTACCTGCCGTGGCAGCATTTATCAGGTAATGTGAGACATGTTTCCATAAAGTAAACTCTACTTCCCTAAAAATGCCAAGAATCCACATAGCTAAGGAATTATTCAAGAGCTTGGTGAAATGTAAAGCACTGTAAAAATATCAAAGGCAATTTTATGTAAATCAGCAACGAAAAGAAATTTTGTCTTCCTCTGGGAATTCATTTGACCTGAGAAAGAGTGTAATGTAGGGATTAAGATGGACTGTCAGCTCTGGAGTCAGAAACGCCTGGGGGTTTGAATTCAGTTCTCCTGGTTAGTAATGTTACTTTGAGCATATTATGTCACCTCTCTGTATATCAATTTTCCAATCTGTAAAAGAAAATAATGATGGTACCAACTCCATCAGGTTGTTAAAATAAGGTAATATGTACAAAGGACACAGAGTGCTCAGTAGCTCAACCACATTATCATGGTGTGGATTGCTGCGTGTGCATGTGTGCCTGTGCATGCGTGCATGTGTGCATGCGCATGTTAAAGTGTACATGCATGTGTGTACGTGTGTATGCTTGTGTGTGCATGCAGGTGCATGTGTGCGTACTGTGTGCATGTGTGCACACGTGTGTGTGTGCATGCATGTGTGTACTGAGCATAGTGGTTGAGGCAATGTGATACTTGCAGGTTTCTGCCTGTTATAAAGTAAATGTTCAGTTATTTAAAGAGGGATGAAAATGTTCTGGCTGATCAAATGTTGTTAATAGAGTAACCAAATCTGCCCTAAACCTATAAATGATTTTTTTTTAATATTTGAACGTCAGAAAATGCTCTTAAAGTTCAGATACTTCTGGAAATGGCTGAACCTTTCTTTCATAAATCAGATGGCGATTCCAGAAAGGTTATAGAATTCACACTATGTCCACATAGTTATTCTGAACATTAATTGTCAGCCTACAGATGAAGCTCCGAAAAGGCCTGGTGTTACAGATTTCCAGTTGAAGGGATGGCAGAGAAATCATCCCGTGACAACCCTGTATTGGTGTTATATATATATTTCACAGGCATTAAGTGAAACTACTCTTTATTTGCAGGAGCTTCCCAAGAATCCGAAAACTTCCCAGTATTTCTTCCAGTTGCAGGTAAGAAATGTACATGTCTAACCATAAGAGTTCAGCCTAGGCCGGGTGCAGTGGCTTATGCCTGTAATCCCAACACTTTGGGAGGCCGAGGCGGGTGGATTGCCTGAGCTCAGGAGTTCGAGACCAGTCTGGGCAACATGGCAAAACCCCATCTCTTTTAAAAATACAAAAAAAATTAGCTGGGCATGGTGGCGCAGGCCTGTAGTCCCAGCTACTTGGAAGCTGAGGCATGAGAATTGCTTGAACGCAGGAGGCAAAGGTTGCAGTGAGCTGAGATCATGCCACTGCACTCTAGCCTAGGTGACAGAGTGAGAAACCGTCTCAAAAAAAAAAAAGAGTTCAGCCTCAAACCAAATACAGGATAAACTGGTAGCCCCTAGAGCTGGTGAGGGTAGAAGAAAGTCTGGGACCCTGAATTTCTAGAATTTTCTGCATAAGAATGTAGTACGTGAAAAGACTCTCATCACACCAGTAGAGAAAAAGGTATGACTGGGACAGCTGGTTAACACTTGGGGTAAAAAAATTAAGTTTGATCTTTCTGCACATCATACATCTGAATGAGATTCAGATGTAAGAATAAAATATTAAAAACTAGAATAAAATCATAATATAAGAAATAAGATTTTAATAAAATCATTCAAAACTAGAAGAAAATATGCTCATAGTAACCATATGATCTTAGAATTGCAAGAAGACAATTACAACAGTTGAGTACATCAACTTATGTTTTATGTTTGTATTATTATCCTAATGATATAAAATACTGATATGTGCAAGAGACATTGGAAAAAAATACCTGGAAATAAAAGATCTGCTTCTAGGTGGTGGGACTAGGGGGGCAGCTATTATTTTTTTCTTTGTGCTGTATTTTCAAAATCTTTAATACAATAAACAAGTGTTAATTTTATAATGAGAAAAAAAAAACACATCTGATTTCAGTTATGGAGAATCTAGGTTTCATTTGAATCCGAGACTGAAACACAGGTCTCCTCATCCAGTCTTTGTTTCAGCCAGGTGCCATCATCTGTGGTATCAGCCCGAGCCCCTGCATGTACTGATGTTAAGTGATGTGTGAGCCCCACCTTTCTTCCCACAGGAGCATTTCGTGAAAGATCTGGTCGGTCCAGGCCCCTTCACTGTTTTCGCACCTTTATCTGCAGCCTTTGATGAGGAAGCCCGGGTGAGCTCAAGACTGAGGGCGGAAGGGGGAGGTCTGCAGCTGGAACATAGTCTTTGGGCCTCGCCCGGGAACCGAGACTGGAGATGTTTCTAAGCAGGAGATCTAAGATCAGGTTGGAACTCACCAGCAATAGAAGGGGCTGCCTCTTGGCACAGGGACCCCTATCAGGAGAAACATTCAGGTGGATTTGGGGTAACCACTGGCCAGAGACTTTCTAAAAGACATTCCTGAACAAGGTATGAGGTTGGAGAATATGAACAATTCTCAAGTGAATTAGACCTCCCATAGACAAAAAACGGGTGTGGAGGGAGAGATGCTGGGTTAAAGAGATTTAAATAGATTCTTTTCTTGCAGGATTGATCAGAACCTTTACTGTTCTAATATTCACGGGGGCTCTTCATACTGGATTGCCCATTCGTAATAATAATAGGTAACATTCATTGTAAGTGTGTCAAGCACTGTTCTGAGTGCCCGGCTTAGATTTACTCATTTGGTCCTCACAACAACCCTGTGAGTTGAGTGCTGTTGTGATCCCCATTTTATAGCTGTGAATACTGAGGAAAGTAGCGTTCCCAAGATCACATGACTAGCAGGGGGTGGAGCACAGACCCAAACCTGAGTCCATGTACTTAACCACTGCACACCCAGCCTCTCTTTGCCTATATTTTGGACACCAGCAAAGCAGAGGCACAAAATAGTTTTGAAAGAACTTGATACTTTATAATTCAAAATAAAAGTCATTAAAGGAGTTATGAAACAATGAGAAGTTTGTGGGTTTTTGATTACACTTACTTTATGGTTAATATTGCTTGATTGTTTGTTTGTTTTTGAGACAGGATCTTGATCTGTCACCCAGGCTGGAGTGCAGTGCCACGATCTCGGCTCACTGCAGCCTCTACCTCCTGGGCTCAAGTGATTCTCATGCCTCAGCCTCCAGAGTAGTATTTTTAGTAGAGATGGTGTTTTACCATGTGAGCCAGGTTGGTCTCGAACTTCTGGCCTCAAGTGATTCACCCGCCTCGGACTCCCAAAGTACTGGGATTACAGGCGTGAGCCACTGCACACAGCCTTGTTTGTATTTTGAATTCCAAATAGAGATACGTCATGATCTTTCCAATACTGAAAGTTTAAATCTGGCACTGATACCTCTCCAAGAGGGGGATATACCATGCAGTGTTTCCCAGAAAATTCTTTTTTGAGGATCATCTCACAGAACTTGGGATATTTGCAACATGTATTGTGAAATCCCGGGCCAGAGGAACCCCATGTTCCTTCCACGCTGAGATTCCACAATGGAGACAAGAAAGGAGCTAGAGTCACTTCCTCCCTTTTGTCTGAACAGCCTTCACTCTATAATCCTGACCACTTACAAAGCTTACTTCCCAGAGTCTGGGTGGGCCGAGAGGTGTGGAAGAGAGAATGGAGGACAGGAGAGCCAAATGGCACATTGCAGCAAAAGGCTCCTGCCTCTGGCTGGAACCCTCTGATTTTCTGTTACAGGTTAAAGACTGGGACAAGCAGGGCTTAATGCCCCAGGTTCTTCGGTATCATGTGGTCGCCTGCCACCAGCTGCTTCTGGAAAACTTGAAATTGATCTCAAATGCTACTTCCCTCCAAGGAGAGCCAATGGTCATCTCCGTCTCTCAGGTAGATGCCAGTTATCCTTAGCTCCTCTCTCCCCTAGATCATGTCCTTTGCAGGAACCTGGATGGAGCTGGAGGTCATCATCCTCAGCAAACTAATGCGAGAACAGAAAACCCAATGCTGCATGTCCTCACTTACAAGTGGGAGCTAAATTATGAGAACTCCTGGACACATAGAGGGGAACAACACACACTGGGCCTACTGGACGGTGGAGAGTGGC
Organism: Rhinopithecus bieti; assembly: GCF_001698545.2. Taxonomy (NCBI): domain Eukaryota; kingdom Metazoa; phylum Chordata; class Mammalia; order Primates; family Cercopithecidae; genus Rhinopithecus; species Rhinopithecus bieti. The sequence continues at coordinate 761,178 of NW_016811898.1, forward strand.
AGGAGGGAGAGGATCATGAAAAATAATTAATAGGTCCTAGGCTTAATACCTGGGTGATGAAATAATCTCTACAACAAACCCCCGACACAAGTTTACCTGTGTAACAAACCTGCATATGTTCCCCTGAACATAAAATTAAGTTTGTTTCTTTTTAAACAAAGAAAGTGCCTTATCCTTAGGTCCGCTTTCTCTTTTTTTTCCTTAAATTAATATAAGAAATAATAGGCCAGGCGTGGTGGCTCACGCCTGTATCCCAGAACTTTGGGAGGCTGAGGCGGGTGGATCACAAGGTCAGGAGATCGAGACCATCCTGGCTAACACGGTGAAACCCGTCTCTACTAAAAATACAAAAAATTAGCTGGGCATGGCGGCGTGTGCCTGTAGTCCCAGCTACTCGGGAGGCTGAGGCAGGAGAATGGCGTGAACCTGGGAGGCAGAGCTTGCAGTGAGCCAAGATCGCACCACTGCACTCCAGCCTGGGTGACACAGCGAGACACTGTCTCAAATAATAATAATAATAATAACAGCATATGTTAAGTGATTTCTGTATGCAGGCACATAGTATTTGATGTGTACTAACTCATTTAATCTGCAAAATACTCCCTTGATATAGACAGTGTTAATCCTTAATTTCCGAATAAGAAAACTGAGCTCAGAAAGGTTAAATAGCTTGTCCAAGGTCGCACAAAGAGCAAATATTAGAGCAGGATTAAAACCAGAGGCAGGCCTCTCCAAGTAGTAAATAGAACTGCTTTTGGTAGCATTAGTCAGAAGCTGGAAAGGTTGAAAACTTTTGATCCAAGTCACTTGACCAGGCTGGTCCAGTCCCTCTTTACTACAGAGAAACAAATGGTGACTGTAGAATTCCTTGCAGAAGGAAGAAAGCCAGGGGAGGAGGTATAGAACAAATATAAAAGAAGCCAATTTTGAGCTGCTTGCTTGCTTCATACTGGAGAATCATATTGAAATTACTGTTTTAGATGATTCTATGTTATAATTAACTTCTCCAGGTGAAAATTACATGTTATCTCTGTTTTCACTTTATAATAATAAAAATACACTCAAGTATTAACTTGGATATTCAGGTTTTGCTCCTGATAATTTAACACATTGGTAAAGCATTCTGTGAGAAGCAATTTTATGTCTATTTCACTTTGTGCTCATTTCTTTTTTGTTTTTGGTTGATTTCAGGGCACAGTATATATAAATAATAAGGCTAAGATCATATCCAGTGATATCATCAGTACTAATGGCATTGTTCATATCATAGACAAATTGCTATCTCCCAAAAATTTGCTTATCACTCCCAAAGACACCTCTGGAAGAATTCTGGTAAGTAAACTCTCTGTCATATTTTCAGCCTGGAGTGACTCAATACATTATCATCTCTATTCTGATTCGAAGTCATCGTTTTGAAACATTTTCTTTTTCTGCTTCAATCTCAAGCAATTATTAAAAGCCTAGTAAACATTATTCTTAATAAGAAGTAAATAAGTAAAAGTCTAAAATTGTTAAGTGGATTTTATATGTTTTCTTTAGCATCCACAAGGACAGATAGTCTTACATAGGTTTAGAAGATGGAGAAAGAAAGAAAGAAAGGGAGGGAGGAAGGAAGGAAGGGAAAGAAAGAAAGAAAGAAAAAATAAATTTGGAATAAAACTTCTTCTAAATTGACAGAAAATGTAATTTTAACTTTTATTTTTATTTATTAATACAAGTCAAGGTCTTTCGTTGCAGAACACAGAATCCACTATACTTAGACCAAAAGTTTCTTGAGATAGTAGATACATCATCAAATCTCTGGAAGGGTAGAGACTAATTCAGATGCTACACAGCTGGGAGCAGAGCAGCCCAGGGAGGCCTACAAAGGGTAGACACCTGGCTGGGTGCAGTGGCTCACACCTGTAATCCAAGCAATCTGGGAGGCCAAGGTGGGCAGATTGCTTGAGTCCAGGGGTTCAAGACCAGCCTGGGCAACATAGTGAAACCCCGTTTCTACTAAAAATACAAAAAACTAGCCAGGCGTGGTGGTGCATGCCTATAATCCCAGCTACTTGGGAGGCTGAGGTGGCAGAATCACCTGATCCCAGGATCAGATGCTTGCAGTGAGCTGAGGACAGTGACCTGAAATCATGCTACTGCACTCTAGTCTGGGCAACCAGAGTGAGATCCTGTCTAAAAAAGTTTTTTTAATTAAACACACACACACACACACACACACACATGCACAAAGGGTGGATACCTAACCTGATAACCTTACCACCACCACCAGGCTGTTCTGGCTGTCCTGGCTGCCACAGCTCTGTGACTGCCACCTGTCTCCAGCCTCACCGCCTTGGACACTAGACACTGGGCTATAGATGTCCCCATTGTGCTTGCCAGAGGGGTTGATCTCCCTTCTACCAGTTGCGTCACCTCATATTATTTATTTCCACCAAGAAGCTTTGCACAAGTGCTTCTGCTTGGAGGACCTTATATCACATGTGGGGCTCTAGCTGCAAGGGAGTCTAGGAAAAAGTAGCACTTAGCATACTAGTCTCTAGAATGCAGAAAAGTGCCGTCAGAAGAGAGCTCGAGCAGGTGCTGATGAGCCCATCTGTATATCTGCCGGGTTATGTTACCTTTATTTTTTTCGCTTGAGCGCTTGTTAAATTCCTTGTAAACTGTATAAGGAAAAGTTTCATGCACATTCTTACTATCTTTGCAGCAAAATCTTACGACTTTGGCAACAAAGAATGGCTACATCAAATTTAGCAACTTAATACAGGTAAAAATTTAGGGGAAGTTGACTCAGAGGATAACCTGCCTAAAGAAGTTTTGTTTTGTTTGTTTTGTTGTTTCTGTTTTGCTTTGACATCAGTCAGCTGTTGCAGGATCTGCATGGGCAAGTCGCAGTTTTCTGGAAAGCAAAGTCATTCTCTGCCACTCCCTTCTTAGAATGTTATATGGCTTGTTGAGCTATGTAATGTACATTGGCTGAGTTAGAAATCGAGGATTTCAGGCTGGGGAGAGGGAAAGAAATTGAGATGTGGCAGCAGTGTACTAGGTGCTTCACATCTGGAATTATCAACTCCATTATAAAGATGGGGAAGTTGCCTTGGAGAGTTGGAAACTCTATGCCTGTGAGACAGGTAGAAATTAAAACCATATCTTTCTAGCAGGCATGGTGGCTCACGCCTATAATTTCAGCTCTTTGGGAGGCCAAAGCAGGTGGATCACTTGAGGTCAGGAGTTCGAGACCAGCCTGGCCAACATGGTGAAACTCCGTCTCTACTAAAAATACAAAAATTAGCCGGGCATGATGGCATTCACCTGTAGTCCCAGCTACTTAGGAGGGTGAGGCAGGAGAATTGCTTGAACCCAGGAAACAGAGGTTGCAGTGAGCCGAGATCACACCACTGCACTCCAGCCAGGGTGACAGAGTGAGACTCCGTCTCAAAAAAAATTTTAAAAAGCCATATCTTACTGACTTCAGAGATTGTTCCCATGAATTGAGTAGAAACTTCTAGTATGAACAACAGATTGCAGAGAAGAATAGGGAGGAGCAGGCCAAGCATCTTTCTGAGGTTCCCTCTTCCCTGCTCCTCAACCCTGAGCAGTCCCTGGGGACTCCAGAATTTGACTTTCTGATTTGCTTTCCAAGAAAATATAGGTCAGGATGGGCACAGTTGGCTCATGCCTGTAAACTTAGTACTTTGGGCGGCCAAGGCAGGAGGATTGCTTGAACCCAGGAGTTCGAGACTGGCCTGGGCAACATGGCAAAATCCCATCTCTACAAAAATACAAAAATTTGCAGAGTGTGGTGGTGCATGCCAGTAATCCCAGCTACTCAGGAGGCTGAGGTGGGAGGATCACTTGAACCCACGAGGTTGAAGCTGCATTGAGCTGTGATTGTGCTACTGCACTCCAGTCGGGACAACAGAGTCAGACCCTGTCTCAAAAATAAGAAAAAAAAAATTTGTAGGTCAGAATGACTGGGGTGTGATGGGCTTCTAGTTTCTCTAGCTGCATCACCTTTGAACCGTCCAGAGTCCCAGTAAGCTGTGGGCCAGAGCATGGAGGAGAATCCTCAGAGACAGATCCCCTGCCCACATGTCTGGACCTTGCTCATGCCAGCAAAGGGCTGAATCCCTGTGTTTCAGGACTCAGGTTTGCTGAGTGTCATCACTGATCCCATCCACACCCCAGTCACTCTCTTCTGGCCCACTGACCGAGCCCTCCAAGCCCTACCTGCTGAACAACAGGACTTCCTGTTCAACCAAGACAACAAGGACAAGCTGAAGGAGTATTTGAAGTTTCATGTGATACGAGATGCCAAGGTATTTAGTTTACATGCGGACATAAGTGCAAGAATGTCCCAGGGTGGTGATAAAATTCAGCACTGAGGCATTGTGGCCTAGGAACTGTGAGTGCGTCCCCGTCTCCACTGTGTGCAGGAAGCCACAGCATCCCCTGACCCACTGTGTCCTCCTCTGACTGGCTGTGGTTGATTGGCTCCTGCAGTATACCACATTTGGTTCTGTTCCGTGGGCTTGCCATTATTTATTTATTTTTTTACTTTAACCAATACCCAAGAGCATCATTCCTGTCTCTACTGCGGATCAGCCTTTCCTCCTTCCTAGTTCTCCTGCCAAAATAGCTGCTGACAACAGTTCTCAAGTTTTTCCAGATGGACTCTTTCTCATTCAGTTCCAAAATTTCTAGGCAAATGGCTGATTGATCCAGCCCTGAACTGATTAACTGTATTAGAGAAGCACGATCATATAGAAACTAGCATGATTGTATAGGAACATGCATGATCACATAGGAACATACGTGATATAGGAATAAGCATGATATAGGAACAAGCACAATCATGTAGGAACAAGCATGATCATACAGGAGCATGCACTATCACGTAGGAGCAAGCACGATCATATGAGAGCAGCATGATCACATAGGGGCAAGCACAGTCATAGGAACAGCATGATCATATGGGAGCATATGCACAGTCTTATAGGAACAAGCAAGATCATTTAGGAGCAAACATGATCATACAGGAGCAAGCACAATCATATAGGAACATGGCAGCCATCCTGAGTCCTCATCCAGGACTCATGTTTCTCTCTAGGACCAAGTCTGCCCAGTTCAAGAATGCCAAATGCCCCAACTTCAGTTTATCCACAGCATCTAGATTAGTTTCCCAAGGCTGCCGTCACACATTACCACAAGCTGGGCAGCTTAAACCGCAGAAATGTGTTCTTTGTAGTAAACAGTTCTGGAGGCGAGATGTCGGAGATGAAGAGCTGGCAAGGTTGTTCCTTCTGGAGGTTCTAAGGGACAATTTGCTCCATGCTTCTCTCTCTGCCTCTGGTGGTTTCTGGAAATCCTTGGTGCTCCTGGGCTTGTAGTGAATCCCTCCAATCTCTGTTTCTGCCAACACAGGACTGTCTCTCCCTGTGTGTTTCTGTGCCTTCACGTAGCATTTGCCTCTTCTTGCTTCTTATAAGAACACCATTCATATTAGATTAAGAGTCCACTCCACTCCAGGATTACCTCATCCTAACTAATTACATCTGCAATGACCTCATTTCCAAATAAGATCATATTCTGAGGAACTGGGCCTCAGGACTTCAACATAACTCTTTGAGGGGCACAGTGCCGCCCATAACTGCATCCTATGTCATTTCCCAGCCTCGTCCACTCATTCTTTCATTGGCTTCATACACTAAGACTACATCTTCAGAGACTCCCAAGCATAGATGGGGGATGGAAGGGTGATTGAAACCAGTCCAGCTGGTCAACTCTTTCCCTCCAGAAGGAGTTTCCAACCTCCCAGAGAGCCCCCAATTATTCTTCCCACTGGTTATACCTACAGTCATTGTAATGCTAAAGTTGTTATAACTCGTGGAAAAATTTGCATCTGAATTTGGTTTTTTGGTAAAGCTCCTTCGGGCAGTCCCTTCTTCAGCCCAAATTTGGGACAGTCACGTGGCACCATTGCCCACACAGGTTTTAGCTGTGGATCTTCCCACATCCACTGCCTGGAAGACACTGCAAGGTTCAGAGCTGAGTGTGAAGTGTGGAGCTGGCAGTGACATTGTGAGTATCATCATGAAGGGTGGTCAGGGAGGGGTTCACACATTCACAGCAAGCTATTCCCCAACCACTGCCCCTTCAAGGAGATGTTCATTTTTTTCCCCTCCATTCATAGCAAGCTCATTCTTTTTCCTCACTACCTTCAGAGGTATTTTTCCTGAGAGTGCGTAAGTGGATGTGAAAAACCTGATAAATCCTGGCCAACCCAAGCCCTCTTAGCAGGTGGCAGGAAGCCTTTTACACTGTGGAGAGCAGCTTCCAGTTGATTTTGGTTTTTGTGTAGAGCGTTTATTTTCCAATGTGAGATACTATCCTGAAACAGGGAAGTATACAGTCATTCCTTTCTCTTCCTTCCCAGCCCCACCACTGTGACCACCTCGAACCCTTTCTTGGCAGTCAGAGCCAGCTCTGGGCTATGCCTACCTAGATCAGCCAACTGAGAGGTTTGCAGTTTTTACCTCCCCTGGCTAGTTCCCGAACAATTCTGCCTTCCTATAATTCCACATGATGAATGGGTCTAATAGGATTATTTCAACTGCATATCATGGAAAAGCCAAAATCCAGTGACTTAAATGTGTAAGGATTTATTCGCATTTATAAAAGAAATCTGGAGGTAGCCAATCCAGAGTTAGTATGATGGCTCAGTAGAGAAGCGCCTTCTGTCTTTCTGCTCTGCAGCACATGGTTCCAGCCTCTGAGGTCCAGCATGGTTGCTGGAGCTCCAGGCACCATGTCCACTTTCCAGGCAGTGGAAAGGAGGAAGGGCAAAAGGGATGCATCTCCCAATTGAGTTAATTCCCTTCAAGGAGGATTCCAACAAGTTCCATACAACATTCTATGTACATCTTATGACCAGTATCCTTTGGTGTTTGAATTAGAATTGCATTGAATTTATAACTGAATTTGAAGAGTATTCACATCTTTTTGTTCCAGCTTTTGGAACATTATCCCAGTGTACACGCTTGAGATTTGTCCTGTCTCCCTAGACCAAAATAGACAACTATCAGAGAAGGATAGTAAGAATGCCCTCTGCTTGTTCTGTGTGTTGATGCAGCTTTCAGAGCACTTTGCAATGTATTATTTAGTCTGATCTGTATAACAACCCTGTATTAGAAATCATGTACTCTATTCACCCGGTGAAAAAAACAGTGAACCACAGAGAGGTTCAGTGACTTGCCTGTGGTCACATAGTACATGAGTGAATATGCAAGGCTTTAACCACAGTCTTCTGGTGTTCCTTCCACGGAGTCACACTACCTCCATCCCATCCATAGATGCTGGGAGTTACCTTGTTTTCCTCTCAAAAGCTTTCTTAAAGCATTTTGTGTGTTGGAAGAATAATGTATCTATCAACTTACTAGCTGGGTGACCTCAGGAAAGGAAGCCCTGAGATTGTTGCCAGCATTAAATTAAATAATGTCTCCAAAGCCCAGATGATTATGCCTGGTACATGTGAAAAAAGAAATTATCGTTACAAAGTTAAAGGCTATCACTTGTACACCCTGGAAAGAAAGCTGAACCAGGCACTTTGCTGGGTGCTGGCACTAAATAAGGAGAGTCAGTTACTACACACAGAGAGGGCACGTCAGCGAAGTTCATCCCTAACCACAGCAAGGCCATCCTTGCTCCACCCTATCACCCACTGCTGACGTTTCTTCTTTGGTAGAGGAAGTGAGGCAGAGGCATCAAGGGGGCAGGCTCTGAGGCTGACTGCCTGGGTGCAAATGCCTGCACCACCGTTCACTGGGCAAGTCATTTAACCTCTCACTGCCTTAGTTCCCTCGTCTGTAAATGGGTACTAATAATAGTAGCTACATCCAACACAACCACCTTGGATTGTTGTAAGAATTAAAAGAATTTGCACAGGTAAAGGACTTAGAACAGTATCTGGCACATAATACATGCTGGGTATTTGATAAATGGGGTTTTATTAAGTTCTTCCTGAGTCTTGCAGTTACTGGCCATGTTGCATGTCTGGGAAAGAAGAGATACATTAAAGAGATTACTATTTCTCTCTCTCTTTCTCTTTCTTTTTTTTTTTTTCCTTTCTCAGGGTGACCTCTTTCTGAATGGCCAAACCTGCAGAATTGTGCAGCGGGAGCTCTTGTTTGACCTGGGCGTGGCCTACGGCATTGACTGTCTGCTGATTAATCCCACCCTGGGGGGCCGCTGTGACACCTTTACTACTTTCGATGCCTCGGTCAGTCCTAAAAACAACAGTGTAGTAAGAGAACCTTAAGCCAAAGAATGGCCCTCGTGATCCAGTGTGGACCCTGTCATAAAACCATGTAGGGCCTGTCCTCAGCAAGACCAGGTCCCAGAAGACCTGAGGGCCAAATGATGTAGTTCTTCAGACTCAGAAGCAACAGGCATCTACTTCGCCCCACACAGCCTGGAATATTCTTGTTTATCCCTCCACCCACTCACCCACCCATTCATTCCCTTATCACTGAAAAAACAGTTCTTGGATACCAACCATGTGCCAACTGCCATTCGTTTTCAAACGCATCCATCTATTAAGTCACTCACTCATTCATTCAACAAACATTTGTTGAAAGTCTGCCAGATTACACCATATGAAATTGCCATATTTGACAGTCTGGAACCTATGAAAAGGCCAATTTCATATTGTCAGTCTAATATGATATGCCACCCACACCTCTCTTCACTTACCCATTGATTCATGCATTTGACAACATTGATTGAACTTCTATCCCAGGCCCTGCACTGTGTGAGGCATTTTTTTTTTTTTTTTTTTTTTTTTTTTTTTTTTTT
>NW_016811898.1:770438-820180 GCF_001698545.2 Rhinopithecus bieti
TTTTTTAAGACGGAGTCTCGCTCTGTCACCCAGACTGGAGTGCAGTGGCCAGATCTCAGCTCACTGCAAGCTCCGCCTCCCGGGTTCACGCCATTCTCCTGCCTCAGCCTCCCGAGTAGCTGGGACTACAGGCGCCGCCACCTCGCCCGGCTAGTTTTTTGTCTTTTAGTAGAGACGGGGTTTCACCGTGTTAGCCAGGATGGTCTCGATCTCCTGACCTCGTGATCCGCCCGTCTCGGCCTCCCAAAGTGCTGGGATTACAGGCTTGAGCCACCGCGCCCGGCTGTGTGAGGCATTTTTACATTCACTCATTCATCCATCCAGCACCTTTACTGAGTACTCCCCTGGAGCCAGCCATTGTGTTCAATGCTTAGCTTACCCCTACAATAATCCAATAAAAGGAATAGTTGTCATCCACTCTATTGTGTAGATTTAGAAACTGAGTCTCAAAAGGTAAAGTGACGTTACATGGCAAAGTTTGTCACCAGTTGATATCTGTACCTGGCATCCCCTAGGAATTTCAATAATTATCCCAAATTTTTTGGATCCCAGTCAGCCGAAGTAGGAGATGAAACCAGTTGTCCTTTCTACCATAGGGGTCTTCTTAATTTCCAAGTTATATTCCACACATATTTTTCAGTTCATCATTTTTCCTCATCAATCCTCTGAAGATCAAATAGCAGCAAGAATTATTATCCCTATTTATTATTAAACTAAGGCTCAAATAGTATTAGTGACTGGCCAAAAGTATCCCATTTAACTTAAAATGGAACTAACACTTGCACCCGTATGTCCCACTGCTAATAGCATATGCCTGTAAGACACTGCCCTGGTCCAGCTCTGTATAACAGATTTTCCCTTCAGAGAACAAAACCACAGAGCTAATGCCCAAGACAGATCTTCAGAATTATCTGTGGCAAAGTTAGTGTGTTTGTTTTGATATTCTTTGTTGTTGTTGTTTTCAGATAGGGTCTTGCTCTGTCATCCAGGCTGGAGTTCAGTGGCACAATCACAGCTCACTGCAGCCTTGAACTCTTGGGCTCCAGTGATCCCCTCAACTCAGCCTCCAAAGTCGCTGGGACTACAGGTTCATGTGCCACCATGCCTGGCTAATTTTTTTTTTTTACAGACGGAGTCTTTCTTTGTTGCCTAGGCTGGTCTCAAACTCCTCGCCTCAAGCGATTCTCCTGCCTTGGCCTCCCAAAGTGCTAGGATTATAGGTGTCAGCCACCATGCCTGGCCTGTTTTCATATTCCTGATCATAGCCAGAGTCTTAATCAAAATTAAGCCCTTAATCCATCCAGGTATTAATCAGGAACATTTCCTTGTGTTTTCTGATATTTTTGATTTTCAAGTGTTTCTTTTCTTGCATACTAGGGGGAATGTGGGAGCTGTGTCAATACTCCCAGCTGCCCAAGGTGGAGTAAACCAAAGGTAATTAAGAATGCAATGATAACGTTTGGAGAGCCATAGGTCTGTTTCATTGTGTGTGTGTGTGTGTGTGTGTGTGTGTGTGCATGCGCGCGCGTGTGTGTGCGTGCACTTATGTTGCATAAATGTAATTTATGTCATTCTTTCAACAACAAAACCAGTGGAGTAAGATAGATATTCTCAGCCCAGGCCACCTGTCAACCCACGTTCTAGGAACTGTCTAGAAAAGTCATCGGATGGTAGACCTAGAAGGACTTAGAAAATAATTATGATTATGAAAATAGCTGCATTTTGTTGGCTGCTGTCCATGTCCCAGGCTGTGTACTGGGCCTTTATATACTCATTACTCTGTCCCTCTTTATAATACTCAAAGGAAGCTATTATTATCTACACTTTACTTATGAGAAAAATGGGTCTCAGAGAGGGTAAGCAATCAGCCCAAGGCCACACAGCTAGTAAGGAGCAAAGATAGGATGAAAGCCCAGAGAGCAATGGAGAGTAATGGTTAAGTCAATGAAATTTGGAGTCCACAGGTATGGGGTCAAATTCCATAATCTTTGACAAATCCTATGACCTGTCAGGTTTGCCTCTGTAAAATGGAGCTAATAATGGACTCTGTGCAGCTATTAGGAAAAGTAAATTTTAAAAATGTGGGTATACTTAAGTGCCTGGCACATAGTAAGTGCTCATTAAATGCTGTTTTGTATTACTTATTCCAAAGTCAAGCTCTTCCTAGTCTACTAGTAAAACCTATAACAAAAATATCTCTACAAAACAAAATCTAACTCATACCCTCCCTGCCTACAATTTGGGAGCCTTGCCCCACACCCACCCCTTCCATGACAGGAAGCTACCTCCTTCCCACTCCCTCCCCAGGCAACCATGCCACTTGCAGAGCACTCTACGGGTCTGAAAGTTCTTCCCCTTGAGACTGGGGAGAAATCTTCCCACGGACCCTAGATCTACTCCCTCCCCCATCCGCATGTTTCTGCCATTGGCCTGTTGACTCCCATAGGAAAAATACTGCCTTAGAAAAAAAGTTGGCTCACATTGGAAGTCCCATTTTTCATTTGAGCAGTACCTAGGATCCTCCACGAGGGCACAGACTAGAGCCCCAGAGCCCCAGTCCCTGTGGTGGTAAGTGAAGGGATGGTCCACTCTCTTCCCTTAGGGTGAGAAGCAGAAGTGTCTCTACAATCTGCCCTTCAAGAGGAACCTGGAAGGCTGCCGGGAGCGGTGCAGCCTGGTGATACAGATCCCCAGGTGCTGCAAGGGCTACTTCGGGCGAGACTGTCAGGGTGAGGGTGCCTCTTCCCGCCTCGCGACTCTAAAAGTGGTAATAGGCTCCTGCTCATTGTCCAGTCTTTGAACGTACCAAAATTATAGGGAGATGGGGGAAACACTGCCAGTGATGATTCCCAGGCCCCAAAACTCTGAAGAGTTGTGTGTCATTCCTTCTACTTTGTTTGGCATACTTTTTTTTATCAAGTTGAGATCCTACTGTGCATATATTGTAATTGTGTGTCGGCTTTTTTCCTTGATATTAGAGCGCAGACATTTCTGATGGTGCTAAAGACACTATATCTCATTTTTGATGCTGTACAACATGATATCCATGATATTGATAAGCATGTTTAAATGCATTTGATATGATTCTCCCTTGGCAGGTGATGTACTGACACAGTACGTATGGGCCATAATTTCCCGAGCCCACCCCTGTCCCTTGTAGAGGATGTATAGCATTGGCTCCCTCTGTTACCTCATCAGGAAAGGGCTCCTTGCCAAAGCATATCTGGGCCCATTCTGGAACCCCCGTGTTAACTTCTAGCCAACAATACATCAACAGCTGCAGCATCACAAATGCCTCAAAAGCACTTATCTGCCACATGTTGTTCTAAGTAGGCACATTTGTTGAGTTTTATTGAATGCTTTTTCCCCATACATATCAAAACATTTAATCTGGGCAACAACCCCTAGGGAGTAGGTTCTGTTGTTGTCTTCCCCTCCCCACTGACTTTTTTTGAGAGGGGGTCTCACTCTGTTACCGAAGCTGGAGTATAGTGGCAGGACCACAGCTCACTACAGTCTCAACCTTCTGGGCTCAAGCGATCCTCCCACCTCAGCCTCTCAAGTAGCTGGGACTACAGGCAGACTGTAGTCCCATGCTACCAGACTCAGCTAATTTTTTTGTATTTTTTGTAGAGCCGGGGTTTCACCATGTTGCCCAGGCTGGTCTTGAACTCCTGAGCTCAAGCAATCCATCCACCTCGGCCTCCCAAAGTGCTGGGATTACAGGCGTGAGCCGCCGTGCCTGGCCTGTTGTCCCCATTTTGTAAATGAGAAAACAGAGGCACAGAGAGGATAAGTAAACCCAAGGTCCTGCTGGTCTGTCTCTGGCAGCCATGATTTTTACTAGCATGCATACTCCATGCATCATAATGTCATTGAGAATACTCTGGGTTGAGAACCCCCGTGACCACCCAGCTCCACCCTCCATCACTAAAGTGTGGACCATTCATGAAAATCAGTATCATTCTAATATTCGTTCAGGGCTTTATCTTTTCAAACTGTTCTCAGTTATAATGCCTCATTTGATCTTCACAATAGCAATGTGGTATAGGTCAAGCAGACACTATATCATTATTATTATTATCATCATTTAGAGCTAAGAAAACAAAAGCTCAGAGCAAGTTCATTACTCAGCCCGGATATCCTCAAATCCAATGCACAAGCCCCCAAATACAGTGCACGGTTCAGAGTATCACCCTGCCAAGACGGAATCATATCAGATACCATAAAGTTCATGTCCCATAGGCCAGTGACTTGCCCTAAATATCCACTGACACTGAGGGCCATGTTCCCTCTGGGCTAACAGAGGTCAGATGCCGCAGCACATTTACAAAGGCGCTGAGCTGCTCTGGCTTTGGGAGACTGTTGAGTCACCGCTGTTTCATCTCTTCCAGCCTGCCCTGGAGGACCAGATGCCCCGTGTAATAACCGGGGTGTCTGCCTTGATCAGTACTCAGCCACCGGAGAGTGTAAATGCAACACCGGCTTCAACGGGACGGCTTGTGAGATGTGCTGGCCGGGGAGATTCGGGCCTGATTGTCTGCGTATGTGGCACCACTTCCCTGTGCTAGAGCTTGTTTTTTAACTGTGTGCTCCCTGTCCTTGTCCACGCCATCTGCCTGACCTGGAGGCATCCTTCTTGTCCTTTCTCCCAGCCACACCCCTCCCATCTGCCTGCCCTAGGTGCTTATTTCCTCCTTGGATGTATTCCCAGTTTCCACTGAAAAAGCTTTGCCTCTAGAAGTGAAACTTGTCCCCAGCAGCCACCAAGGCACGATGTGGCTGAATAATGTTCATTCAATCATTCAACCAACGTGGATTTACTGAGTCCTTACTAATATTGAATGCCGACATTGATTAAGTGCCTACTATGTGCCAGCCACATATGTTTTACAATTCAATCCACTTAACCGCCCTTTGAGATAGGTACTGTTATTATCTGTAATTAGCAGATAAAGAAACCAAGGTACAAAGCGCTTAATAGATTTGTTCAAGAGCCAGCAATTTTTTTTTCTTTCTTTTTTTGAGACAGTTTTGCTCTTGTTGCCCAGGCTGGAGTGCAATGGTGTGATCTCAGCTCACTACAACCTCTGCCTCCCAGGTTCAAGCGATTCTCTTGCCTCAGCTTCCTGAGTAGCTGGGATTACAGGCATGTGCCACCACACCTGGCTAATTTTGTATTTTTGGTAGAGATGGAGTTTCTCCATGTTGGTCAGGCTAGTCTCAGACTCCCGACCTCAGGTGATCCACCCGCCTCAGCCTCCCAGCAGTGCTGGGATTATAGGTATGAGCCACCGCACCTGGCCGAATATTTCTAATGTCTAGGGATTTGTGGTTTGGGGGCTGACAGGGACAAAATTCCAGCTCTCAAAAGGCTTACAGAAACAAAGTTTTCTAAAACATCGTTATGAAGGATAAAAGCAAAGAAGCAGGTAGAAAGGTGAAGGATGAAAGGAGACATTGTTTTAGAAGACACCTCACGTAGGGAATATTTGAGTAGAGACCTAACAGACACAAGGGGGCCAGGTATGAGATATGAAGAGCAGGCCAATCAAACTTTCAGCAGTGCAGGAAAGACTCCATGACTCCACTGGCCAGTATGGTAGCCACTAGCCACATGTGGCTATCAAGCACGCAAAACGTGTGGCTGAGGAACCAAATGTTTAATTAAATTTAAATGGCTACGTGTAACTAGTGGACAGTGCAGACCAGAGGAACAGCTTTCCTCAAGGCGAGATGAGCAAGTGCAAAGGCCCTGGGGCAGGAGCCAGCTTGGTGTGCACGGAACAGCAAGAAGACCAGGGTGGCTGAGTGGAGTGGGCACAGAGGAGGAAGAGAGGAAGAGAATGCAATCTGAAGGTCACCAGGGGCCAGATCTTCTTGGCCAATGAAAAATCTTTAGCTCTGTGTGTGACAGGAGGCCAGCGAAGTGTTGGGAACAGAGGGGTGTTGTGAAGAGATTAGAAGGGATGGCTCTGGGGAGGGTATCTATAGGAGAACAGGCACAGAAGCAGGGCCCCTTGGAGAAAATGATGCAACAATCTCGGCCAGCACTAATGGTGACTTGTGCTAGCACGGTAGTGCTGGAGGTGGTGAGAAGTGGTGGAATCGAGATATATCATTTAATGTTACTTTTTTGCCGGGGACAAAATCTCACTCTATCATCCAGGCTGAAATACAGTGGTGGGATTATGGCTCACTGCAGCCTCAACCTCCTGGGCTCAAGCAGTCCTCCCACCTCAGCCTTCTGAGTAGTTAGGACTACAAGCATGTGCCACCATACCCAACTAATTTTTTATTTTTTAAATTTTTTGTAGAGATTGTGTCTCCCTATATTCCCCAGGCTGGTCTGAAACTCCTGACCTCAAGCAGTCCTCCTGCTTCAGCCTCCCGAAGCACTGGGATTACAGGCATGATCCACTGCACGTGGCCAGAATTTTACTTTTTTTTTTTTTTTTTTTTTTTTAAAGACAGAGTCTCACTCTGTTACCCAGGCTGGTGTACAGTGGTGTGATCACAGCTTACTGTAACCTCAACATCTTGGGTTCAAGCCTCCCAAGTAGCTGGGACTAAAGGCATGTACCACGACACCGGGCTAATTTTTGTTTGTTGTTGCTTTTTTGTAGATACGGGGTTGCACCACGTTGCCCAGGCTGGTCTTGAACTTCTGGCCTGAAGCAATCCTCCCACCTCAGCCTCCCAAAGTGCTGGGATTACAGACAGGCATGAGCCACCACACCCAGCCAGAATTTTACTTTTAAATAGATTTCTCCATCAGGAAGATGGAGATGAGATGATCTCCCTAAATGTTCATTGCATATCACCTGGCACTCACTACTGTGATTTTAACATTCATCTCATTTATAATTCCATGTTCAACAGCTGGGCCCTCTGAGACTGTAAGCAGCATGAGAACAGGGACCTTCTCTACTATGTTTTTCCCTGTAACCTTATCGCTTAGCAGTGCCTGGCCTGTGACAGTCCTTGAATAAGTTATTTTTTAGATGTTTCAATGAATGAATGAATGACTATGATGTAAGCATGATTCCTCCCACAACTAAAAATGCACAGCCAGCCAGCGGTCATGGAGCTGGTGGATTGGGTCTTAACCCCTGATGACTGATCATATCCTAATTTGTTTACAGCCTGTGGCTGCTCGGACCACGGACAGTGCGATGATGGCATCACGGGCTCCGGACAGTGCCTCTGTGAAACGGGGTGGACAGGCCCCTCGTGTGACACTCAGGCAGGTCTGTCATGGGAGTGGTCAGCTGCTGGCAGCCCAGGGCTGCAGTGGACACTGCCAAGAGCATACAAGTGAGGTTGGGAGTCTGAGTGACATCTGAAAAAAGTGACAAAGCAGGTCCACGTGGTAAAAGATGATTCGCATCTGTAGCCCTGGACCTCAGGAGGATGGAGACTTGCTGTAAAACTAGATGAAAAGATTGAACTCAAACCTATGAAACCAGCACGGCATCCTATATGATTATAGGACTCACCTCAAGCACAGAATCCCAGGTTCAGGCAAGGAATGTGCCTCGTCCTGGTGGGTTTGGGGCCCAGATGGGTACTGACACAGAGGCACAGTGGTTTCATGGAAATCACTTTGAAGGCCCAAGACCAGGGTCTGACCCCTGGTTCTGCTACTTACTAGATGAATGGCCTTAGATAACCGCACTCGCTGAGCCTTGACTTGCTTATCCTTCAAAAGAACTCCATGCTACACATTCTGCAGGGAAAGGATTGCTGGGACGGTCAGCAAGCATGGTTTTGAAGTTCCCAGTGTATGCAGATGCTCAAAACAAGCAGCTGCCATTATCACGCTCACCATTATAATCATTGTCATAGCTCGATCCGTACTAAGTGGTCAGTATTCTGAAGTCTCCTTTATACCGGAAGCCCTGTGTTCTGGTAGATCTGAAATGGGCTCGTTGAGTTATCCATGTGAATGACTGTCATTTAATCCTCCCTTGGGGTCAGAGGGCATGGCGAGGCCCTTTCTGTGGGCTTTAGCAGCCGGAAGTTTCGTGGGTTGCAGCAGTATGGCTAACTTGAGTTCCTCCTGCTCCCTGTTCCTCCTGCCTTCTCCCCTAAGCACCACATGGCCTCCTGCTGCCTACATGCACTGCAGCCCTATCCAATACCAAAGCTCCAGACTTCTCCCTAGCTCAGTGGTACCCTCAGAAGGCCGTGGAATTTCTCCTCCAATTTAACCATCTCCATCTGGAACCCTCTAATCTTAGGACCAGAGAGCTAATCTGCCAAGTTCATTCCTTGGCAGATACATTTTGTGGTATAAAGTTTTAGTTGATAGCTCCTAAAGAACATTTTTTCTCATATAAATCTCAGTGACATTGCAGAGATCATGTCTTACTATAAAAGAGTAATTCTAGAATCCCAGAATCTCCACGACTAGAAAAGGCCTTAGCAAACCACCCCATTTTCCTGCTGTACAGGGGCACTTATGAACACAGTGGTCGTCTAGAATGAGTCTTGGGAAGTCTCCTTAGGTGGGTGTTAACTCTTCACACCATGGGTGCAGAATGAAAGTGGCCCCTTTCTTTGCAGTTTTGCCTGCAGTGTGTACGCCTCCTTGTTCTCCTCATGCCACCTGTAAGGAGAACAACACGTGTGAGTGTAACCTGGATTATGAAGGTGATGGAATCACATGCACAGGTAAGCCACCTTTGTGCACAGGTGAAATAGCAGCATGGTGTGGGAGAGGAGCAGGACTGGCTCACAGTGCCTGGGCTTCATCCTAGCACTCCTTCCTGTCTGGGCCACTTCAGCAGCACCTACCCTCTCCATGACTCAGTTTCTTTAATGGATGTGCTCATGCTTGATCTGCTCACCCTCTAGGTCAGAGTTTCAAAATTGTTTTGCAAACTGGAATGCACTTTAGTTTTTTTTTTTTTTTTTTTTTTTTGAGATGGACTTTCACTCCTGTCGCCCAGGCTGGAGTGCAGTGGTGCAATCTTGGCTCACTGCAACCTCTGCCTCCCAGGTTCAAGTGATTCTCTTGCCTCAGCCCCCCAAGCAGCTGAGATTACAGGCATGCGCCACCATGCCCGGCTAACTTTAGAGTGTTTTTCTAACTCTACAAGTAATCCAGCCTTCAAAAAAATCAGAAAATACACAACACTTTTTTTTAAGTTAAACCTAAACATACTCTCACCACTAGGTGAGAATCACTGTGAACATTGCAGTATCCATCTGTAGTAGTTAGGATATAGGTTCAGCCATACAGAGACCTAAATGAACGGTGGCATAAATAAGGTAGATGTTTCCTATTGTCTCATATAACAGGTTGGAGGTATCCAGGGCTAACACAGTTTCACTCTGAAAGGTCATTTGGGGGCCTGAACTCATTTTATCTTGTGGCTCTGCCATCATTCACTCACCTCACCTGAGGTGGCCAATACCATAAGCCCAGCCTGGACAGCAAGACGGAAGGAGAGGAAGGAGGCAAACCTCCTTCCCTTTAAGAATGCAAACTAGGAATTGTTAAAATCACATCTGCTCCCATCCCATTGGCTGGAATCTCATCATAGGTCATGCCTAGCTACAAGGGAACCTGGGTAATGTAGTCTTTTATTGGGCAACCATGAGCCCACCTGAGAATCTATTATTATAGAAAAAAAGAGACTAGGCCGGGCTCAGTGGTTCATGCCTGTAATCCTAGCACTTTGGGAGGCCGAGGTGGGCAGATCACTTGAGGTCAGGAGTTTGAAACCAGCCTGGCCAACATGGCGAAACCCCGTGTCTACTAAAAATACAAAAATTAGCTGGGCATGGTGGCAGGCACCTGTAATCCCTGCTACTTGGGAGGCTGAGGCAGGAGAATCACTTGAACCCAGGAGGTAGAGGTTGCAGTGAGCTGAGATCAGGCCACTCTACTGTAGCCTGGGCAACAGAACAAGACTGTCTCAAAAAAAGAAGCAGCAGCAGAAGAAAACAGAAACTAGGTATTGAGGGAAAATTAGCAGTCTCAGTCACATGTACTTTCTAATATTTTTTGTGGATAAATATTCACATAGAGATATATACTTTCTTTACAAAAATTAGATCTTGCTATACCTGTTCTTTATTCAGCTACAAGGCATTCCAGAAGTGAGTCAGCATTCAACAAGGGCAACAAAGACCTAGATTCTCTTTTCCCACCCTCCCATCCTTAGAATGAGGCTTCTTGTCCTTGTATTTATTCTTCCAGGGTCTCAAGTGGCTGTATAAGTACAGATGGCTTTTCAGCTACTCCTGAGGCTGGAGCTAATCTATTATTGGGTCGATATTTGGGGGATCATGGAAACAAAAGTTCTAAGAGGTAGCACAGTGAGGAAAGCATGGACTTTGGAGCCAAACCAACTTGGGTTTAAATCTTCAGCCGGGCCACATTCTAGCTGTTTTACCTTTGTCAGATCAGTTAAGCTGAGTCTCAGTTTGTTCATCTATAGAATGGGGATAACAATGTCTATCTCATAGGGTGCTCAATATTGCACTAACTCTACACCACACACACACACACACACACACACACACACTGTCCTAACATGAAAAATCCAAATTTATTCTGAAAACTAATACCAAAGTCAAGCCTGGAGGTATATGACAAAGGGGGCAGAAGTGGACAGATGTCCTCAGGCTTCATCTACGAGGGTGTCACAAAAATATTCATGTTGCAGAGGCCAGCATAGAGGCCACAGGGCATGGGGAGAGAAGGCACGAACACGTAGGGGCCCATTTACCCACCCAGCACCACTAGTGCTGTGGTGACCCATGCCCTGACCTGAAGCCCTGGTTCCACAGTAGGTGGTAAGTTGAGCCCTCTCTCCTCTGCTCTTGCAGTCGTGGATTTCTGCAAACAGGACAACGGGGGCTGTGCAAAGGTGGCCAGATGCTCCCAGAAGGGCACGAAGGTCTCCTGCAGCTGCCAAAAGGGATACAAAGGGGACGGGCTCAGCTGCACAGAGATAGACCCCTGTGCAGACGGCCTTAATGGAGGGTGTCACGAGCACGCCACCTGTAAGATGACAGGCCCGGTGAGTCGCTCTTTCCCAGGGAAATTTGGGAGCAGCCCCTTGGGCTTCGCTCCTCCTTGCCTTTCCACCTCCTGTTGTACTCTGCTTATCTCCTGGAGTCTTCCTAAACATTTTTTCTAGCACAGTCTGTTTGTTGTTAAAAGTCATTGGGCTAAATGCAAGGTGGTCCCCTAGGTAGAAAAAGGGCGTCCATGGAAAAGCTGGTGAAATTCTTAAGTGTATTGCTTAGTTAATAGTAATGTATCAACATTAATTTCTTAGCTCTGATGAATGTACTATAGTTATGTTGGACGTCAGGGGAAACCAGGTGGAGAGTCTAGGAGAGTTCTCTCTTAGCCACCCTTCTATCCATCTAAAACTATTCTAAATAAAAGGCTTATTAAAAACAAACAGCTGGTAAGATGTGGCAGGACAAGTGCAGAAAAGATGATGCAAGATAATGTCCGTTGCTGGTTACAAATGTGGTTCTAGAGTCAGACTGCCTTTGCGTCTTACCTCCTGGACTGACAAGCTGTGTGACCTGGAGGTGGCTAATTACTCTCTGGGCCCCAGTTTTCTCATTTGTAAAGTGGGCCTCATAATAATGCAGACATCATAGAGTTGTTGTGGGGATTAAAGGAGATCATTCATTGATTCAACCAGTGGTCATTATGCATCTGCTATATGCTCTTGCAGGTCCCAGGGTTATAACAAAAAGACAGAGTCCCTGCTTTCCCGGAGCTCGTGCACAAGTAGAGAGTGGGGGCAATGCACGGTACAGAAACAAATGCACGGAATTTTTTCAGAGAACACGAGAAGCCCTGTGAAGAACATAAATCAGGCCAATGTGATAGAAGAGAATGGAAAAGCTACTTATGTGGGGTGGTCAGGGAGGCTATCTCTGAGGAAACCACATTTGAACTGAGATGTAAAGGATGAGGTTTCATCATAAGCCTGGATAAAAGCAGGACGTAGCAGTTATTCCCACTGGACAGGAGAGGCATGTTCTCTTGGTCCATCTGAACACCTCCTAGGCTGGACATTGGTCCCATGGGCACTTGGGCATCCTGGGGTCTTAGAGAAGGAACTTTTTCATCTCTTCCCACTCTCCCTCCACAGGGCAAGCACAAGTGTGAGTGTAAAAGTCACTATGTGGGAGATGGGCTGAACTGTGAGCCGGAGCAGCTGCCCATTGACCGCTGCTTACAGGACAACGGGCAGTGCCATGCGGATGCCAAATGTGTCGACCTCCATTTCCAGGGTCAGTGTGACCAAACCACCCTTCTCTTCAGGTGTGGGGAAGGGACCCTCAAGGGAAAGAAGAAAAACAAAACAGGCCAAGCATGGTGGCTCAAGCCTGTAATTCCAACACTTTGGGAGGCCGAGGCAGATGGATCACTTGAGGTCAGGAGTTCAAGACCAGCCCGGCCAACATGATGAAACCCCATCTCTACTAAAAACACAAAAAATTAACTGGGTGTGGTGGCGTGCACCTGTAATCCCAGCTACTTGGGAGACTGAGGAAAGTGAAAAGCCATACAAGTACAGAGGCATGGGCAATAGGACATCTTGAAACCCAGTGGAGGAGGCCAGAAAGGACTCACAAATGTAGTCCCTAGCCAAGGCAGAGGGACTTCAGTGGTTCAGAAAGTGACTCAGGGCACTGGGCTTTACAGCTGATCAGTATGTACTGGATCTCTCCAGGGCTGGGTTTGTTTGACAGATGTGGACTCTGGTGGAGACTTCCTGGAGGCTTGAATTGGGCTAAACATAGAGGAGCTGGTAAGGCATTTCTGCTGGCAGGGACAGCATGGCCAGGAGAAAATGATCAAGGTGGTGCTGGGTGAAAGCAGCTGGGGAGGGAAGGTGATGAGAGGTTTGAAAGCTTGGTTGGGGATAGTCTATGGTCTAGGTACAGGGGCCCTTCCAAGCAGAAAGATTTTATGGACAGTTGCTACTTAGGATGGGGACAAAAATTCAGTTGGAACCAGCTGATTTGGAATTTATTTGCCTCTGGGACTGTGAAGTCAAGAAGAGCTTGGTTTTTTTCTTTAAGACACAATTCATTCAGCCAGTCCCACCTGTTCCCAAAGCCCACTTCCAGGTGGAAATCTACCCAGCTCATAGAGTGTGGTCCAGCTTCTCCCACGGGCTTTTCTCTTCTGTTTTCTTATGAATGCCAAGAAAATATTGGCAGTGATACTAAGTGACTGTGCATCACGTTGGACCTCCCTTCTGTTGAAGCTGTGTGGTTACCGTTAGCTTGGGAAAATGACTCAGCTTTCCCTGTAGGCACAGTTACAGAACCATCCCACGTTCAGGAGGAAGCACTGCCCTCACACGGTTCACAGGAGGGCAAACTGCCTTCACGATTGGCAACCGATTTGATAATGCGTGCAGCAGACAGCCTTAAAGTAACTCATACTGAGACCTGTTGGTTCTGTTTCCAGGACCCCATCCTATAGAAATAATCTGAGAATGGAATAAAGATAAGCATACCCATCCCAACATTATTTAACATCACAGAAAATTAGAAATAATATATATATCTAATAGTAAATGATGATAAAATATATTGATATACATCTACTCAAATTCATTGTATTTTGTTGTCTCAATAAAGAGACATGGAACACTTTTCCATACTTCTCCAAGCTGTTAAATTGGTGTTTGCATTTCAGATATGGCCAAGATCATTTGACTTATGCGTTGTGCTGTTGAAATATGTTCAAACAAGAAAAACTTAGTCTTCTTTGGTGAAGAAAGTATCCTTTTGTGGCATTATACAATGAACTTGACAATATAAAAATGTGACTTGCTCCTTGAACTATTGCTGGTGTCTGCACTGAATTGTTTGGTTAGGAAAGATATCAGCTATGAACCAATGATAAAATCTTCCAGTATCTTAGGGGAAATGAATTTTAAAACTTTTTTAAAAGGCACAGCAGGGGTCAGAAAACACACAGAGCCCTGGGCAGAAACTCACTTTAATGTGTTTTTTTATAGCTGTAAAGGTCACAAAAATTTTTTCACTTATAAGTATGGGGAGTAGGAGAAAATCATGTTACCAGAGAAATTTTATAATATTAGGATATAATTATGATTTAATGTTAAGTTTTAAAAAGATTTATGAAAACTATGTCGGCAGTATGCTACCACATTTATAGCATATATAACATGAATAAATAGGAAAGAAGATTGAAAGAATGTCAAATTGTATCAAATTAAAAATTTACCAAAAAATAAAGTAAAATTCTAGAAGGAAATATACCAAAATTTTAGCCATGGAGTAATGATTATTTCTGGAGAATAGAATTGTAGGTGGTTTTGCTTATTTTTTTACTTTTCTATATTGCCCTAATTTCTACAATGAACATATGCTAGTTTTATAGTTAGAAAAGAAAGACGTATTTTAAATGATGTACTTCAACATAACTTGAAGGGGAAATGGCTTCTGGAGACACCTGGGGTATAGCTGGCCTTCGTTTTGAAAGTCCTTCAGAGTCCATTGTTGGAAACACTGCCAACCTGGTGGGTTGCCCTGGGTAATTCCTCTTCTTCCTCATCCAGATACCACTGTTGGGGTGTTCCATCTACGCTCCCCGCTGGGCCAGTATAAGCTGACCTTTGACAAAGCCAAAGAGGCCTGTGCCAATGAAGCTGCAACCATGGCAACCTACAACCAGCTCTCCTATGCCCAGAAGGTGGGTCCTCAGTTGGGAGATTCTGTGCAGACAGAGTCTGCAGGGGTGGAAGTGCAGCCCCTTCTTAAGATGGGGGAGACTTGAGCTATTGCCTTCAAGCAAGGGAGTGCAGGTAGCTCCTGGAACAATGCTAACAGTCACCATGTCCATTTATTGGGCATCTATTGCATCTATTATGTGTCAGGGACTGTGCAGGGTGCTTCGTTGATATTATTGTCCATCCTTACAACATCTCTGGAGGCAGGGCAGGTGTTACTATTCCCATTTTACAGATAGGGAAACTGAGGCTTAGTAAGTTTAAGTACAGTGCCTGATGTCACCCAGCCAAGAGGTGGCAGATCCAATATCCAAGTGTAGACCTGACTCTTAAAAGTCTATTTCAACTATGACATTCAACTGCCAAGGCAGAGGCAGAGACTGGAAGTGCATACCTCACAGCCGGAAACCAGAAAGACAGCAATACCCGGAAGCCTAGGGTGGACCTCCCCGAACCCACAAAATGGTGGAGTTTCCCTGGAATAGCTGGAGCTCTCTGTGGCTGGAGGGACTGTGAAAAGAATAAATAGAGACTGCACAAGCTTTCAGACACAGCAGGAAGGAAACGGAACTCTTTGATCAGGTGCTGCTCTCTTATCCTCTCAAACTAAAAGTCCTACCCATTTGGAAAAGCTAGTAGGTTGGAGCTCCAGGCTGGTGGTTTGTCACTGGGAGCAGAGGAGATGAATGCCTAGTAGGTATGATTTTAAAGCCCCTTCTCCAGCCTCCATCACTAACAAATCTCTACTTTTTCAGACCTGGTATTTCTTTACCAACGAATAAAACCTTTGATGCCAGGACCCAGACTCATGGAGAGAGTGAATCTCTGCTCTCCTGCTTGCTGGTCACATGACCTTGATCAAGCCACTAAAATCTCTGACTTACCTGGCATGTTTGTGGAAGGACTAAATGTAATATGGCACACAGTAGGAACTCAATTTTTAAGATTATTAAGAGATCTGGAATAGTAGACCACCTGGGTTTGAATGCCAGTTCTGCCATTTGCCAGTTGTGTGACTTTGAGCAAGTTACTTCTCTTTTTTTGGCGGGGGGGGATGGAGTCTTGCTCTGTCACCCAGGCTGGAGTGCTGTGGCGCGATCTCGGCTCACTGCAACCTCCTCCTCTTGGGTTCACACCATTCTCCTGCCTCAACCTCCCTAGTAGCTGGGACTACAGGTGCCCCCCACCACGCCCGGCTAATTTTTTGTATTTTTAGTAGAGATGGGGTTTCACCATGTTAGCCAGGATGGTCTCAATCTCCTCTTGATCCACCCACCTTGGCCTCCCAAAGTGCCGGGATTACAGGCATGAGCCACCATGCCCGGCCTGTTACTTCTCTTTACCTCAATTTTCCCAGTTGTATAAGGATTTAAAAAGTTCCCACCTCATAGGGTTGATTGAGAGTTCAAGGTGTTGACACATGAAAAGCTCTTGCAAGAGAACCTGATCCCAGATAAGCTCTCAATAAGTCTTATGATGATGGTGGTGACGATGATAATGGTGGTGGTAATGGGGAGGGTGACAATAATTATAATAATGATGATGAGAGTGATGATGATATTATGATGAAGAATTAGAGTTCTAGGCCAAGCATGGTGACTCACGCCTGTAATCCCAGCACTTTGGGAGCCAGAGGCAGGCGGATCACTTGAGGTCAGGAGTTTGAGACCAGCCTGATCAAGATGGAGAAACCCCATCTCTACAAAAATTAGCTGCACATGGTGGTGCACACCTGTAATCCCAGCTACCCAGGAGGCTGAGACGGGAGAATTGCTTAAACCTGGGAAGTGGAGGTTGCAATGAGCCAAGATCATGCCACTGCCCTTTAACCTGGGTGACAGAGTGAGACTCCGCCTCAAAAAAAAAAAAAAAAAAATAGAGTTCTACTAGTCAGAGTTCTATCAACCCATTAGCAGAAAAATTTGCACCTAGTATAAATGGATGACAGCAAATTCTTTCTCAAGAGCAGAAAGAAATGAGTATGAAAGACCTGGGCACCTACAAGAGAGGACACTTTTGTTCACCCAGGGGCTCAATCAATCAATCAACATCTAATGACCACCTACTGTGTGCCAGGCACAGAGGTGCAATAGGCAAAATGAGACTTTATGGGTTTTACGGTCTAATAGGGGAATCAGACATTAACCAAATGATGCCACAACACATGGAATTGCAGCTGACCCATGGCCATGTCTGTATCCCTGCAGGCCAAGTACCACCTGTGCTCAGCAGGCTGGCTGGAGAGCGGGCGGGTTGCCTACCCCACAGCCTTCGCCTCCCAGAACTGTGGCTCCGGTGTGGTTGGGATAGTGGACTATGGACCTAGACCCAACAAGAGTGAAATGTGGGATGTCTTCTGCTATCGGATGAAAGGTAACTGCCCCAGCTACACTTCAGGTTCCAGGCCATGCAGCTGCTGAGCAATCCTCAGCCTGGCCAGTCACTCCCCAAATGGGAGCAGTGCAGGCCTGGCCCCTGCCTTACTTGTGTGGGACCCTGTGTGCCTCTGCCCTCCAGATGTGAATTGCACCTGCAAGGTGGGCTATGTGGGAGATGGCTTCTCGTGCAGCGGAAACCTGCTGCAGGTCCTGATGTCCTTCCCCTCACTCACAAACTTCCTGACGGTATGTACCATGTCTGCTTGGTTTGCCTCAGGCAGGGAGGGGTTCCCTCAAAGCAGGTATTAGAGGGGTGAGGCCTTAAGAAGCTGAAGGCCACAGTCATGGTTAAGAGCATGGGTGCTGGACCACCTTGCCTGAATCTAAAGCCTAGTTTTGCCACTCACTTGTAAAACCTTAAAGAAGTTACTTTCCTCTCTGGGACTCAGTTTCCTCATCTATAAAACAGAGATGGTAGTAGCATCAACTATGTAGGGTCATTGTGATCATTAAATGAGTTAATAGTTGTGAAGCATTTAGATCTGTGGTCTGTACATGGAAAATTCTATGTTCATGTGAGCTGGTATTATTATCTCTGTTTGTATCTGGAATAGTTTAAGAGCATGATCTACACAAATGAGACCCTCTTAATCTTCTTCATGAATGTAGTTAGGTAAGCCTGCCTGGTGATCACCCAATGAGCCAAATTAACATGGAGTCAATTTGCATCTTGCACTGCACTTAAAGTCACGTCAATATTCTACAAGTCATATCCAGCGAAGAGAAAGCCCCAACTGGAGAAAGGTTTGGTGCTGACTGATCAAAGAACTGACCTAACAGTAATAATGACAACAACAATAACAACAGTTAACATTTCTTGAGCATTTATTTTGTACGGGGCACTGTACTGAGCCCTTTACGAGGACATTTCATTCAAGCCATAGAATGTAAGTTCCATAAGGGAAAGGATTTTCTTTGCCTTGACCACCATTGTCTCCCCAACCCCTCAGATAGTAGCTGGCACATGACAGGTGCTCCGTAAATACTTTTTAGAAGGACTAAACCCTCATGCAACTGTACAAGCCACTTCTATATCCACGTTTTAGATGAAGAAACAGGCTTAGCAAGGCCAAGGACACAGCCTAACTCATCAGAGCTGGGCTCAATCTCAGACTGCCTGGTTCCAACCTCCCCCTCATGCTTTAGAGTGCGGAACAAGGACAGCCTGGGCTACTGTTCCCAGTAGAATCTACAGTCAGTGACCGCAGGAGGAAAGGGCAGTGAGCATGAGTATAGGACTTGTAGGATCCATGGGGAAGTTAGACCAAGGACAACAAAATGGAGTCTTTGTCCACAGACCAAAGGTATCCATCTCACTGGTCTAAAAATCAGGACCACTATTAAATACTAGAGATGAACACCCAAACTAATCTTTCTGCTGTGTGGGAGCCTGGCTTGCAACAGCATTTCAAAGAAAAGATGGTGTCAGAACAAATTTGTTTTCAGCAAATTACCTACTTTCTCTGGGCCTCAGTAGCCCAGAAGGAGAAAAAAATAAAATAAATAAATATATCTTTCGCTAGAGGAAAAATATATATTAAAGTGTGTGTGTGTGTGTGTGTATATATATATATATATGTGTGTGTGTGTTTTTATTTTTTTTCTTAAGAGACAGAGTCTTGTTGTGTTGTCCAGCCTGGAGTACAGTGGCACTGTCCTGGCTCACAGCAGCCTCAACCTCCTGGGCTCAAGGGCTCCTCCCATCCCAGCCTCCCAAGCAGCTGGGACTATAGGCACACACCACTATATCGGCTAAATTTTTTTTAACTTTTTGTAGAGATGGAGTCTCACTTTGTTGCCCAAGCTGGTCTCAAAATCCTGTGCTCAAGCTGTTTTCTCACCTCAGCCTCCCAAAGTGCTGGGATTATAGATGTGAGCCACTACACCCAGCCTGCTCAGTGAATATTTAGCACTTACCACGTGCCNTATATATTTTAAAATATATATTAAAGTGTGTGTGTGTGTGTGTGTATATATATATATATATGTGTGTGTGTGTGTGTTTTTATTTTTTTTCTTAAGAGACAGAGTCTTGTTGTGTTGTCCAGCCTGGAGTACAGTGGCACTGTCCTGGCTCACAGCAGCCTCAACCTCCTGGGCTCAAGGGCTCCTCCCATCCCAGCCTCCCAAGCAGCTGGGACTATAGGCACACACCACTATATCGGCTAAATTTTTTTTAACTTTTGTAGAGATGGAGTCTCACTTTGTTGCCCAAGCTGGTCTCAAAATCCTGTGCTCAAGCTGTTTTCTCACCTCAGCCTCCCAAAGTGCTGGGATTATAGATGTGAGCCACTACACCCAGCCTGCTCAGTGAATATTTAGCACTTACCACGTGCCTGAGATGTATCAGTGAACAAGCAAACAAACAATAAATGGAACAAACACGTCAATAGTATTGAGTGCTAGAAGGTGATAGATCCAGATCCTATGGAAAAAATAGAACAGGGCTGGGGGGCACCCCAGGGTCCCCCTTCTGTCGGAAGTAATGAGGGAAGGCTTTGGGGAGAAAGTGGCAAAGTGTAAACAGGGGAGAGGGAGTGAGCCACGCAGACTTGGGGGAAGAACATTCCAGGCAGAAGGAACGGTTGAGCAAAGGATGAGCGGCAGGAGCGTGCCAGGCCAGTCTGAGGAAGAGCAGGGAGGCTGGAACAGAGTGAGCGAGAGAGGACAGCTAGGCCCGGCGTCAGAGAAGCAACAGCAGCCTCATGCTTTGGGCCTCGTGAGCCCTTATGAAGACTTGGACTGTTCCTGAGTGAAGTGGGGGCCACTACAGGATTTTGAGGAGACTCGAGATTTGATGCACCTTTCAAAGGGCTGCTCAGGCAGCCACGTGGAGGATCGGCTGTGACATGGCTGCGTCTTAAACCATAGGATTCACTGAGGAAAGGAAAAGTCCTCAAACTCTCATGATGCAGGCAGAAGACACAGCAAAGGAGCAGCAGACTGAGTTTGTGGACACATGAATATTCCCAAATGGGTGATGCCCTGGGACCTTCTCCAGCCACCCTGGTCCCTGCACACCAGGGCTGGCCCCTCTGATGACTTCCTTCTTCTCCCCAGGAAGTGCTGGCCTATTCCAACAGCTCAGCTCGAGGCCGTGCATTTCTAGAACACCTGACTGACCTGTCCATCCGTGGCACCCTCTTTGTGCCGCAGAACAGTGGGCTGGGGGAGAACGAGGTGAGTTGAGTCCCTGGTGCCTTCGCTTTAGACTAGCATGTTATCTATCACCACAACAATGCTGGGTCACAAATGATCTGAAAACTCAGTGGCTACACATTTATTTAGCTCACACATCTGCAGATCAGTGGCCACTCCCTTGGTCTTGGCACACTCGGGTCTGAGACCAGCCGTCAGCTTCTCTAGCTGGGCCGTCAATGACTCTGCTCCATGGGACTCTCATCGTCCAGCAGGCTAGCCCAGGTGAGTTCTCAGGGCAGTGGCAAGGAGTGAGAGAGGTGAGAGTAGGCCCTGTCCCGACAGTGCTTCTCAAGCCTCTGTTTGATCACGTTTGCTAATGTGCCCCTGGCCTGATAGGTCACATGACAGAGGCCAAAGTCAGTATGGGGGGCAAAGGGCCAGGGGTGCACGGAGTGGGGAAGAACCAGGGCCACTGATGCAATCTGTGTTCCACGCCAACCTTCACATCACGGCACACAGAGGATTGGCAGTATTTATTCAGTTCATGCACAGGTGGCTCACCCAAGGCTCCAACAGTCCCACCAGCCAACTGAGGGCTGAGAAGAGCAGTGCCTCTGCCTACCTCAAGACCCTTTCTTCCTAGAACACTGCTGGAAAGCTCTGCTCTCCACAACACAAATGACATTCAATCCCACATCCTAGCTATAGGTGGCCTCTGGCAGAGCCCAAACAACCAGAAGTCTGAGATCTCCACGTGGAGGCAGGAAAGCTTAGGCCATGAGAAGCGATTTTCTTCGATTTTCTTCGTCATCCCCATCATTAAAAAGACAAAACATTGATCTTTGAAGAGCATTCCGTGTTTCTCCTTTTTTCTCAGACCCTGTCTGGGCGGGACATCGAGCACCACCTCGCCAATGTTAGCATGTTTTTCTACAATGACCTTGTCAATGGCACCACCCTGCAAACAAGGCTGGGGAGGAAGCTGCTCGTCACCGCCAGCCACGACCCACTCCAACCGGTATGAAGTCTTCTGGGCTTCTTGGGAGAACTGGAGATAATGCATGCAAAGTTCCTGGCATACAGTAGGTGCTTAATAGGTGGCAACTATTATGTGAACATAAAGTCTAAACCTGCAGATAGGGGACGGTGTTAACTGCCTACCACAGCATACCACACTGACAACTGGGCAGCCCCTACCCCTTGGGAAATAGGCCAGCCTCAGAAGCTGGTAATAGGGAAGGATAATGAACCCGTTTTAAAGCTGTCTGATTCTCCACCTTTGTCTCAGTCAGCTTGTCAGCCCATTCCAGGCATTAACATGAGCTCCGAAGTCAAATGACCCCAGTTCTGCCACTTGCTAACTATAAGGACTTAAACAAGTTATCCAGCTTCTCTGTGTCTCAATTTCCTTATCTGAAAAATGAGGATGATGGTGATGGCACAGGTCATTATTTTCATGATTGTGATACAAGGGAGGAAAAACTTATTCTACCCTCTTAGGGTCTGTGGCTGGGCCTGAGAATTAACTAGACATACAATAAGCAGGAGAGAAGCATACACATTTTATTTAATCTTTTATGTGCATCAAGGGAATCCTCATATGGAAAATAAAGACTCAAAGAACAGTTGGGATCAAGAGCTTATATACTTTTTAAAGAAATGATGCATTTGTGGAAAAGTGATCAAATAAAGGGGTTTAGGCTAAGGGCAGTAAATTGTGGCATGACTAACAAATAGATGGTGGAAACGAGTGGAAGATAAGGAATATTTCAGTAGATTTGTTTGTACAGATCCATTTCGTCATCTACTCCCAGTTGTTCCTGCAACTGCCGTTTCTCAAGTGCCTTCTGCTCAAAATAACTAATATGCCAAAATGGTGTGTGGGGTGGTTTTTTGTTGTTTTTTAGACAGTCTCTCACTCTGTCACCCAGGCTGCAGCGCAGTGGCACAATCTCAGTTCACTGCAACCTCCCCCTTCCAGATTCAAGCAATCCTCCTGCCTCAGCCTCCCATGTAGCTGGGACTACAGGTTCCCGCCACCATGCTCAGCTAATTTTTGTATTTTTAGTAGAGATGGGGTTTTGCCATGTTGGCCAGGCTGGTCTTGAACTCCTGGCCTCAAGTGATATGCCTGCCTCAGTCTTCCAAAGTGCTGGGATTGCAGGCGTGAGCCACCGTGCCTGGCCCAAAATGGCGTTATTTTGGGGTGACATCCATCCTTCAGTGTGGATGATGGTGATGATACTGATGGAGGAAACCGTGGTGGTAGTGGTGGAGGTGGTGAGAACCATGATGTCGGATTCAAGTTCTGAGACATGCAGCGAATAGTGCCTGACAGGTAGCAAGTCATTAACAAATATTGGTTTTAAATGTTTATCTCATTAAATGATTTCTATTTAAGAGCAGTTTAGACTAGTGTCTCTCAAAATTTAATGTGCATTTGAATCTGCTGGAGATTTGTTAAAATGAAGATTGTGATTCAGCAGGGGAGGGGGCACAGGGCCTCAGCTTCTGCCCACACAAGCCAGGAAATCACACCGGGACATCACTTTAAATTACATCTTTTCTAAGTGTGGTGTGATGTTCAGTGCATGGACTCAAGAGTCCACAGGCGTGGGGTTTGCCACTCACTCCCTGCAGAGTCCACAGGCATGGGGTATGCCACTCACTCCCTGGGTGATCTGCGTCAGGCCATTTTCCTTCTGATCACTCATCTATCAGACAAGTGGGTCGGACAAATGATCCGTAAGGTTCTCTGCAGCCCTCAGAGCAGCTTGTCGGCACAGGACAACTAATGTGTTATGGGCTGTACAGAGGGTGAGGAGAAGTCCTAGGCTGCTTATCAGTGGAGACAAACCTGAAACCTGGGATCAGGGACCTTGTGATACAAGGGAGGAAAAACTTATTCTACCCTCTTAGGGTCTGTGGCAAGGCCTGAGAATTAAATAGGCATATAATAAGCTGGAGAGAAGCATACACATTTTATTTAAACAACATCCCTCGATGGAGGGATGCCTTCTCAGAGAGTAAAAGCCATCAATTCTCTTCTCATTTCCCTAGACGGAGACCAGGTTTGTTGATGGAAGAGCCATTCTGCAGTGGGACATCTTTGCCTCCAATGGGATCATTCATATCATTTCCAGGCCTTTAAAAGCACCCCCTGCCCCAATGGTGAGTATCTAGTGTCCCTGGTAACGGGCCAGGAGGAGCCCCGGTGCCCACTCACCAACAGGCAAACCATTACCAGAAGCCCTGTCCTCTGCCCTCCTCCTCCAGAGACTGGAGGAGCCTCCAACCTCCAAGGTAGCTGGCTTCGGGACTGCCCAACCCTGCTTCCTGCCATCCCCACTCCCAAGCATTAGCAACACAGCACCAGTCACCATTAATATCTGTTGAATGAAAGGGAGAGGATGGGCCAAGAAAGGAAACGCTGGAAGGGGAGTGAGAAATGCTAAGCTCTGCTTTGGCCCCGCCACTTCGTAGTATCTGAGTCCCAATTTTCCCATCTGCAAAATGGGGCTCATAATGGCTCCCTCCTGGGTTTTGGGGAAGACTAAGTTAAAAATAGAAAACACTTAGAACAGCCCCTGACACATAGTACATGCTAAATAAAAGTTGGTGATGATGGTGGTTAGCATTTTTTTCCCCAAAAGCATGAGGGGAGGGGTGAGCTGCTGAAGAGTTCCATAGCACAGTGGTTAAGCACAGGAGCTCCAAAGCCAGACTGGGTTCAAAGCCCACTTCTACCACTGACTGGCTGTGTGGTATTGGGCAAGTGCTTCACCTCTCTGTGCCTCAGTTCTCCCACATAAAACTAAGAACTATAATAACTATCCCTATCTCTTTGGGTTATTATCACACTTCAATGGCTTATTTCACGGAAAGGGTATTAGACCCTGGCAGTAGTAAGGGCCAGATACATGTTAACATATCAATATTTTTATCCCCACTGGCTCCAGAATGCCTCGGGCCACCAAGGGCTCCCCTTTGGGGAGTCAGAAGTTTTAAGAATGAGCCCCTTTTCTTTCTTTCTGTGTTCAGACCTTGACCCACACTGGCTTGGGAGCAGGGATCTTCTTTGCCATCATCTTGGTCATTGGAGCTGTTGCCTTGGCTGCATATTCTTTCTTTCGGCTAAACCGGAGAACAATCGGCTTCCAGCATTTTGAGGTGAGAGAGAAAAATGGGAACATGATGATGGGGTCATCTCCAAAATCTCAGTCCCTGAACCTGGGCTGCTTCAGCTGAGTAGTCTCGCCAGAGTCCTCACCCAGAAGCAGTGTCACACAGTAGTAGGGGTGGCCACCCACCCCACGCTTACTGCTGCTTGGGTGGGGTCCCTGCCCTTAGGAGGAACAGCAGTGGTGGTTCCAAGCCCCTCCTTCTGGTTGAGACAGGGCCTGGCAAGGAGAGAACACACCCCGAGCCTCTGTGCCAGGGGTTTGGCCCAGAGGCCTATTCATTAGGACCTAGGAGTCTCGTTCACCTTGGAGGATTCACTGCACAAGCACACCCCGTGACCTAGCCTGGGCTTCAAGATTGGCTCTGAGGACTGGGGGACAGGGCCAGGGACCCTACACAGCCAGAGGCTTTATGCTGCAGCCCATGAAACTCATTTCTGTTTGAACAGTTGAGTCCACATCCCAATCAGCAGCCAGCTCTTGGCTGGCCATGTAGGAATACAGCCTGGGCAGCAGCACAGCAGTTAAACATCTTCCTTTATGGACTTTGTCCTCCTCTCTGGCCCACCCTCTCCCGCTGCCACCTCCTCAAAATGCTCCTGGTTAAAGGCTGTGGTGCAGAACCCCCAAGCAGCAGTTTGCTGCCTTCTGGCAGACAGCTTGCATTATTTATAAGCTCCAGGGGCAAATCTCAACCCCATTTTGAGCAAAAGTGTACAGGCTGTATGACTGCATTTATATTAAGTTGAAGGACAGACACCACCACTCCACGTTGATGGGAGTCAGAACAGTGGTTACCCTGGGTGGCAGTACCGGCAGGCTATGAGCATGTGAACACATCCTGGGGTATGGAAATGCCCTATGTGCTGATTTGGTGGTGATCACAACTGGGTAGACATCGGTAAGATGTCACCGAGCTGAACCTAAAGGTTGGTGCGTTTTATTATATGTGAATCATCTCTCAACAAAGGACTGTTAAGAAAAAGCTCCCAGAGGCAAAGGGTAGCTTGCTTTACCTGCCAACTTGGATGAGACGCTCCTGGCTTTCATGCTTGTCTTTCCAAACAGTCGGAAGAGGACATTAATGTTGCAGCTGTTGGCAAGCAGCAGCCTGAGAATATCTCCAACCCCTTGTATGAGAGCACCACCTCAGCTCCCCCAGAACCTTCCTACGACCCCTTCACAGTGAGTTTGCATTCTTATCTAGGAATAGGTCCCCTTGGGGTACAGGGGAATGACGTCTTTTAGGAAAGTTTAGTGGAGAGTTTGTGCCAAAGAAGGTTCATTTCTAGAATGTATGTCAGGGAACAAGCCTAAAAGCCAGTTTTGCAAGCTGACGGAAGCCAGTGTGGTTGTTCAGCGTTCCTGGGTTCTCTTGGGTAGACAGCAGAATCCTTGAACAAATAGAGACAGGTGAGAACAAGAGGTTGTTATCCAAGCCCAATCTCATGACCAGGTGAGATGTCACAGTGAAAAAAAGTCTTGGGCTGAATTCTGCTGCAACCATTTATGAAGTAGCAGGTGTAAAACATGATATAAGGAAACAGGATTTTTCCTTTAGATGTCTTTTTCTTTGAGATGGAGTCTCACTCTGTTACCAGGCTGGAGTGCAGTGGCGTGATCTTGGCTCACCACAACCTCCGCCTCCCGGGTTCCAGTGATTCTGTTGCTTCAGCCTCCAAGTAGCTGGGATTACAGGTGCCCACCCACCACGCCTGGCTAATTTTGTATTTTTTTTTTTTTTTGAGACAGAGTCTTGCTCTGTCGCCCAGGCTGGAGTGCAATGACCGGATCTCAGCTCACTGCAAGCTCCACCTCCCGGGTTTACACCATTCTCCTGCCTCAGCCTCCCGAGTAGCTGGGACTACAGGCGCCCGCCACCTCGCCCGGCTAGTTTTTTGTATTTTTTAGTAGAGACAGGGTTTCTCCATGTTGATCAGGCTGGTCTCAAACTCCGAACCTCAGGTGATCCACCCGCCTTGGCCTCCCATAAGCGCTGGGATTACAGGCGTGAGCCACTACACCCAGCCTAGAAGTCCTTTAAACTTACACTGACATTGTTGTTCAAGATTTTACTGCTTGTTGTCAGAGGTACTTTTCTTTGATGAGGCCTTATAATGTACATGGGTGGGTGTTCTGCTCTGGTCTTCCAGAAAGGGACCATTTATCTCTAGAGTCAGTGATGCTTGAACTTAGCTGGGGCCTCCACTGACATCAATCCAGGGGGACCCCTTGACAGGGTACCGCATTCATAACACATGTGGAAGTACATCCTGCCTGTAGTTTAATAGCAGTTCTGGACTAAAAAAAAAGATAGGAATAGAACTTAATTTTTCTTTTTATAGAAGGAGAGAAGTGTTTTCTTCTACCATGTTGAAGTTTGTATAGTGCAACAGATATTATTTTTCCAAAGTAAACCAAAGGTAAATATCTTGTGGTTCTTCATGCCTGCAGTAACAGATGTAATATATATGCAATAGATTAAAAAAATATGATTTGCAATCTGGTTATTTTTCAATCGAACCCATGTAAAGGCTTCTGGTTCACATTTCAAGGGTAAATTCACGCCAGGTGTAGTTGCTCATGCGTGTAATCCTGCATTTTCAGAGGCCAAGGCAGGTGAATAACCTGAGGTCAGGAGTTTAAGACCAGTCTGGCTAACATGGTGAAATCCCATCTTTATTAAAAATACAAAAATTAACCAGGAGTGGTGGCGGGCGCCTGTAATCCCAGCTACTCGGGAGGCTGAGGCAACAGAATCGCTTGAACCAGGGAGGCGGAGATTGCAGTGAGCCGAGATCACACCACTGCACTCCAGCCTGGGTGACAGAGCAAGACTCTGTCTCCAAAAAAAAAAAAAAAAAGGGGGGGTGGGGGGTGGTAAGTTCAGCTAAATTACATTTGTTAACTAAGTATTGTGATGCTGAAATCACCTTCATTTAAAAAGCAGAGAGAAACAAATGCATACATTCTCTCCAATGTACCCCATGCCTTCCCCATTGTCTGTCCTCTTCTGAGGGCTCTATCAGCACCACGCATGAAAGATTCACCTGAGGCAGGTGAGAAAGTAGCCTAAATGCAGGTTTCAGCTAAACCTGCTATTCAGACTACATGGTAAACACATTCTGGAATCCTAAGCATGAGGTACCAGCTTGCAAAGTGGTGTGCTATTCTCATGCCTTTTACACTATTTTTAGTGACTCCAGACACATTTACCACCACTAGTTTCACCCACGAAAAGCCATTTCTAGCATCTAGTATGCTAATTAACAAAGCCTGGGTGCCAGTCAGAGCTAAAGTCAGCAGAAGGCTTGGCGTGGCCGCCTCTAGAGTGTGGCCTTTTTTAGACAGGGTCCTGGTGTGTCATGCAGGCTGGAGTGCAGCGGCACCATCAGGGCTCACTGCAAGCCTCAGGTGATCCTCCCACCTCAGCCTCCCGAAGTGCTGGGATTACAGGCGCAAGCCACCGTGCCCAGCCGAGCGAGGTTTCTATTACACTCTCTCAGGCACTCAAGAGCCACCACTGGTTCAAGATGGGTTTAAGATGAATTTTCAAACTGAAAGGAGTTTTTACAATATTAGCTACCTTTTGTGAGGTGCTTATAACTTGTTAGATGTAGGCTCTAATTTAATCCTCCTACCTCCCTGTGAGGTATATTATGACCCTTTGTAGATGAAGAAACTGCAGCCGAGTTGGAATGATTTGTCCTGGGCCACCCAGCTTCAAGCAGGAGAGACTAAATGGGTTCCCAGAACAGGTGGCCCTACCCCCAGCCCATCCCACCTCCCAACACAAGGCAGCAGCATGAACGAACAGACCCAGCACACAGTGCTCAGGAAGAGTCATGCCTCAGGCCAGTGGCCACCAGAAAGGTTCAGCTTAGAACTCCACACGCAGAATGCCCTGCCCCCTTACAACCCTCTCTTTTCCAGGACTCTGACGAACGGCAGCTTGAGGGCAATGACCCCTTGGGGACACTATGAGGGCCTGGACGGGAGACGCCAGCCATCACCCACTGCCATCTGGGCCATCAACTGAATTCTCAGCACCAGTTGCCTTTTGGGAACATAAAGTCCTTTAAGCACTCAGAAGCCATACCTCATTCTCTCTGGCTAATCTGGGGGTTGTTTCTGTGGGCGAGGGATATGTTACTGTGCCCACCCAGTGCAGCTTCCTCCTCTGACCCTTTGGCTCCTCTTCCTTTGTACGCTTCAGCTGGCACCCGCTCCATTCTGCCCCACACGATGGGTAACTGATCTTTCTTCCCTGTGAGATTGTAAGCCTCCATCTTTGCATCCCAGCCCCTGGCCCAGTGCCTGACACAGGAACTGTGCACAATAAAGGTTTATGGAACAGAAACAAAGTCAACACAACAAATCTAGTGTTTTGGGACTGTGCCACGGGGGGAGTTGAACTCTGAAGGCAAAATCCACTTCCTGTGGGCCTTTTCAATCAGACGTCATCAGTCTTATAAATTCTTAAGAAGACATGATAATCACAGTGAGATGCCACTTCACACCCACGAGGATGGCTAGAATCGAAAAAACAGTAACACGTATTGGAAAGGATGTGGAGAAAATGGAACCCTCATACATTGCTGGTGGGAATCCAAAATGGTACAGCCACTGTAGAAAACAGTTTGGGAAAAAAAATAGAGTTACCACATGACCCAAAAATCCAAGAGAAATGAAAATATGTCCACACAAAAACTTGTATATGCATCTTCATAGCAGTAGCATTCATAAAAGCCAGAAAAATGGAAACGACTCAAATTCCATCAGCTGATAAATGAACAAACTATGGTATTCCGTACAATAAAATATTCAGCCCTAAAAAATGAAGTACTGGTACATGTGATAGTTCAGATGAACCTTGAAAACATTAAGAAGCCAGTCACAAAGGACCACGTATTATATGATTCCATTTATATGAAATGTCTAAAATAGGCAAATTGATAGAGACAAAGTAGGTTGATTGCCAGGGGGAATGAGGAGTGACTGCTAATGGGTATGAGATTTCTTTTTTGGGTAATGAGGAATTTGATAGTAGCAATGGTCGTACCACCTTATGAATATACGAAGAAACACAAAATTGTACACTTTAAAACAGTGAATTTTATGGTGTGTTGTTAGTTATATCTCAAATTTAAAGCAGCCATAATTACTAAATAATACATCATTTTTCCAAATATTATAGGTGGGCTGGCTTTGGGGTCTTTTAAATATAATTAACCTGCCAAAGAAGGTTGAAGATGCCCCTCCCATCTAGACACACTGGAATAGTGATTTGCACCGAGACCCCTTCCTTCAGAAGGCAAAGGGAGACCTTGGCCTGGGTATTAGCCAGGTGTTAGGCACAGTTAAAATTAACACTTGAGGCCGGGCACAGTGGCTCACGCCTGTAATCCCAGCACTTTGGGAGGCTGAGGTGGGTGGATCACGAGGCCAGGAGTTCAAGACCAGCCTGACCAACATGGTGAAACCCCCATCTCTACTAAAAATACAAAAAAAAATAGCTGGGTGTGGTAGCACGCGCCTGTAATTCCAGCTACTCAGCAGGCTGAGGCAAGAGAATAGCTTGACCCCGGGAGGCGGAGGTTGCAGTGAGCTGAGATTGTGCCACTGCACTCCAGCCCGGGCGACAGAGCAAGACTCCGTCTCAAAAAAAAAAAAAAATTAACTCTTGGGATGCTACAGCCCATTAAAAAGTTTGAAAATGGCCAGGCACAGTGGCTCACACCTATAATCCCAGCACTTTGGGAGGTCCAGGCAGGTGAATCACCTGAGGTAAGGAGTTCAAGACCAGCCTGGTCAACATGGCGAAACCCTGTCTCTACTAAAAATACAAAAATTAGCCAGGTGTGGTGGTGCACACCTGTAGTTCCAGCTACTCAGGAGGCCGAGGCAGGAGAATCACTTGAACATGAGAGGCGGAGGTTGCAGTGAGCCAAGATCCTGCCACTGCATTCCAGCCTGGGTGACAGAGTAAGACTCCATCTCAAAAAAAGAAAGTTTGAAAAAACTGTGTTATCACAAGCAGAGTTTCATACAAACTAGGCCAGGGGGAGAGAGGGAGGGGAGAGGGAGAGAGAGGGAAGAAGTGGGGGCGGGGAGAGAGAGAGGGAAGAAGTGGGGGGCGAGGGGGGGGAGAGGGGGAGAGAGAGAGAGAGAGTATGTATGTGTACCTTCTGTAGAGACAGCTCAGATTTATAACCAGAAGAAACAGGTTCAGCTGTAGACTCCCTTACTTAATAGTTAAGGGAAAAACTTCAACCAACGTCGCGAGTTTGTTGAGGATGAAGTATGAACTGTATGCAGGCCTTACCGTAGCCGATGGAGGACCCGAAAACCCAACTCCACATTAGCTAAGACAGCACGGGGATTTACTGTTAGCTGTTACTGGAAGACCTAGAGGAGGGCAGCCTCAGGATTGATTCCACTCAGAACCTCAAAGACGTCATCAAAGACCCAGTGTCTTCCCACTCTGCCCTCTGAGCACACCTACAGCAGATTTCCTGGAGGGGATAAAGTGGCCTTGTCAGTTACACAGAGTGTTACCATTCAGGAGAGAGCCTCTCATAGGAGCTGGCTCAGAACAGTGAGGAACTTTCTTTCCTAGAATGCCCTCCCCCCAACACACACACAAACTTGCCCTAGAGTCTGAAAATGCCACATTCCACTGGCACAGGCAAAGGGGATGGGGTCACGCCCAGATGAGCTTAGCCTACTCAGGCCCACCCAACCAACTTCTCCCCATAACTGTGTGGCCTTTTTAGTTTCCTGAAGCTCCTGGGGCACAAATTATCCTTTTGCACTGTGGCCTGTCATATGAGGCAATATAAGGCGATCCCCAGCAGGCCCTCAGCATGGGGTGCAGTGTACTAGTGTTGAATTATTTCCCCTTTCCACCTCTTGACAACTCGGTTCCCCACTCCTGAGCCCTAAGGCAAACATCAGCAGAAAACTCTGTCCCCAACACATGTGCCCTCCATGGAGCACGGTCTTTGTCTGCCACATCCAGTTTCAGAACCGCGTGAGGCACACAGCAGGCCCTTGGCACATGGAGGTTGGTGGAGTGGTGGGTCAGTGGGACCCATGCAGACAAGTACTGCTCTCACGGTCCAGGCTCCTTGTTACTGCCCAGCTGGTGGACCCAGGATGCAGAGTGGGAGGCTACAGCTGTCGGCCACCCCAGCTGACTGCCACTAATGCCAGAGGCATAAGTATTCAGGAAGGGATATGGACTGAGCCTCTACCCAGCATCTCTTCTTGTCTTACGAGCAGGAAGGAAAAGATCACTTCACCCAACCACTTACAAAGAAATTCTGAAACATTTTTAACGACAAATGTGTTAGCTTCTTCATTGCTAGAATTACCTTAGAAGAAAAGGCATGTGAGAGGAGTGACCAGGGATGACAATTTGCCTTAACTTCCCATACCTGATATTTTTGCTGTGGAGGAAAGTAATGCGAAGGATTAGGTGCAGGCAGGCTCA
Source organism: Rhinopithecus bieti (assembly GCF_001698545.2). Classification (NCBI taxonomy): domain Eukaryota; kingdom Metazoa; phylum Chordata; class Mammalia; order Primates; family Cercopithecidae; genus Rhinopithecus; species Rhinopithecus bieti. Next base: position 802,450 of record NW_016811898.1, read on the forward strand.
GCCTCTCCTCTCGGCAGGACTTCCTGGAGGGGACTGCAGCCACGAGGCAATTTCTCTACATCTGCAGTTCTTGACCCAGAGCACCTGCTCCTTGGCGACATGAAAAGTAATTCATAGAAAACATGACCTATCCTCACACATGATTTTTTTTTAAATCAATGTAACACTCTATACTTACATTCACTGAAAGAAAACAGTTTATAATGCATGTTTAAGGAAGTATGCTTAGATTTGCCTTTTAAAGCTATATATGTAAACCTGTCATTAAAAAGTGAATGAGTGAAGAATTAGAAATGTATATATAAGGTTCTATAACAGAAAGACAAAGTAACTTACAATAAAATACATACTTACTTGGTAAAATCTCAGCTACAATTTCAATAGAAGACACAATGAAGACGATTATAATTGCTTAAAACAAATTTGGATTTTAGAAAAGATAATATTTGACTATTTTTTAAATAATTGACTTTTTTTTTTTTTGAGACAAGGTCTCACTCTGTCACCCAGACTGGACTGCAGTAGCTCAATCATGGCTCACTGAAGCCTCAACCTTCTGGGCTCAAGTGATCCTCCAGACTCAGCCTCCCAAGTAGCTGTGACTACAGGCGCCCATCACCAAGCCCAACTAATGTGGTTTATCTTTTGTAGAGATGGGGTTTCACTATATTACCCAGGCTGGTCTCAAATTCCTGAGCTCAAGCAATCCTCCCACCTTGGCCTCCCTAAGTGCTAGGATTACAGGCATGAGCCACCGCACCTGGGTGACATTTTAAAATAAAGGTTAAATGCTATGGTCTGAATGTTTGTGACCCCCAAAATTCCTGTGTTGAAATCTTTACCCCCAAGGTGATAACACTAGGAGGGTGGTAAGTGAGCCTGTAAGCCTTTGGGAGGTGATTAAGTCAAGGGGGAGGGGCATCCTTAAGGGGATTAGTGCCCTTATAATAGAGGCCTCAGAGAGCTCCCTCGATCTATCCACCATGCAGAAGTCACCACCTGTGAACCAGGAAACAGGCCTCACCAGACACCAAATCTGCCGGCACCTTGATCTTGGACTTGCCAGCCTCCTGGGCAGTGAGAAATAAATTCTGTTGTTTATAAGCTAAATCAGCATATGGTCTTTTGTTATAGCAGCATGAATGGACTGAGACAGTAAGTACAGTCTTACGTACATGTGTCTGTACAATTTATGGAAATGACCAGTACAAATGCAGACTGACACAGGTGCGATTCACGACTCAAATACCAGGAGTGGCCTCCTGTGGAGGATGTGCTCTTCTGACATGATGAATAATTCCTTATAAAGCTCTGAATAAAACAAAGTCAAAATCTTCCTTTGGTTTACATATAGCTGCATTCCTGGAAAATTCAGTATGTTAAAATTACATCACAAATTTTTTTTTTGTGGTTACCTATAAAACAGTTTCTAGGCTTAGAAAATTATAAACAGGTTTCCACCTACATGAATTGTATCATGTAGATACATGTGTAGACAGGGGACCACGCTTCAGTGTACTGGGCTCTCCCTCACAATGCAGGGGGTCTAACATGTCTGGTCCTTGCCCTCAAAATACTAGACATCCCCTCCCCATCACTGCAAAACCCAAGCACCCTGCAACCCACCCTTCCACACATCTCCAGATTGTCCCCAGTGGGCAGTGCTGGCCAGGGTTGGGAATCACCACTGGGGATGGAGGGAAATACTGGGTTGAGCTGAGCTCAGGCTCTCCTCTCTGCTGCCTTCAGTGCCGAAATAACTGCATTCCACATCATCGAGATTTCTGCTGAACCAAGTCCAAAGTTCTGGAAGCCCCAAGTGTCTTATAAGCTCATTCACTACTCCAGGAAAGAGAAGCAGTCCGTATTTCAGGCAGAGGAGCAGGCTGTCACTTCCTGTTAGATGACATGCCAAGTTTCTGGAAAACCACCCCCAAAAAATCAATATGGGGCAGATTTGCTAGTGAGTCCACCAACACCCACCATCACGACTACACAAAGGCAAGTGATCGAAAGGAGGAAAAAAAGATATCCACAGGAGGAATGAATGAGATTCACGTATCAGCACAAGGATTTTAAGATGTTACACACACACACGTTAGGGGAAAAAAAAAAAAAGTCTTCAAACTGACCTCTAACATTTACTCCTAATTCCCTATTTCCTTTCCTTAAAACATTTCCAGCTTGCCTGGTAAGCTGATTACAAACACACAGGAACCTCTGTGGCGACACACCATAGGTCACTGCTGCCCACTTGTGCTCACACCAAGTTTGCACCTGAGGCTTACCTTCACAGTCTCTAAGCTCTGAAAACAAGTGAGTGTGCTTGCTGTGGGTGGGGGGAAATGGGGGTAGTGAGAAGAAACCCATACCCCTTTTTTGGGCTTTCCCCAAAAAAGGTTATCCCTTCTCTCAGGGATAAACTTCTTGAAGTCCCTTAGAATTTTTTTTTAATCCAAGATCTCCGTTATTTATTTTTGTAGAAATAACCTCAAGTCCTGGAAAAAAATGCCTTTTTAGAAAACAATACTGTGGATTCATCAGAATTTAACACAGCAGACTTAAGCACACAAAATAGGTGACTGACAATAAGCCAGATGATACAATTCAAACTTTTATTTGGCAAAAAGTTCAGAGTCACATAACACATAAAATCAACATTTAAAATAAATAGCAAATTCACATCTAGAATAAATAAGTCTGCCTAATTTGCATTAATTGTGCCTGATATCATACAGGCACAATCTGTCATTCCACGAGATAACTGGAAAAGAGTCTCCAAAGTCAGAGTTCAAACCTGCAGGACTGAAAACGCACAGAAGCACTGTCGCAGGTTGGGTTCCCCAAAAGCAGATACTGAGGTGGAGAATGGCGTGCAGGAAGGTTCACAGGACAGTGCTGTGGGCTGAGCCAGGCTGGGTACAGGCTTGGCAGGGGGAGGCACTGGGCTGCAATGTGGCCACAGTGAGGTCTCACTGACCCCACAAGGGGCTCTGGAGCTGGGATGGCCCCAGAGGGTTTCCCAAGTTGGGGTGGGGAGGCGAGCCCTTTGTACCCCATATGGAGCCAATAAGGGTTACAGGCAGGAAGGGGCTGTGATCTGGAGCAGGCAGGGCCCTTCAGCAGGGGAAATTCCCCATGAGGGCTGGAAGTAAATGGCCAGCCAGCAACACTCCCAGCAGTTACGGGAGTATGTCTTTCAGTCTGGTAAGGTCATCTGGGCAGCTGAGCTCAGCACCCAGCACTAGCACAATTACAAACTAATACAATGAGAGGTATATTCAACAAGTGCCCAAGCCTGATGGCTCAAGTACACACACTGGCCATACATGTAACTATGCCCAGGAAGTAGCTCAGAAGGGAATACAGTGCACTATGACCTACAGAACTTTCTCCTCTCTGCATCCCAGCTATGAGGTTAGTCATCTGCACATTCTCAGCAAGGGAATCTTGCCATTGCCACCAACACAATCCATTAGAGCAGGAGCTAACAAGACACAGCCTGAGGGCCACATCCAGCCCACAGCTTGTCTTGGTAAATCAAGTTGTACTGGAACACAGCCATGACCACGGTCATTCCTACAGCAGTAGCAGCAAAAGCAAACAGCCCCAAAAGCCAAAAATACTTCCTATCTGGCCCTTTACAGGAAAAGTTTACTGACCCTGCATTAAGGGTACTTCATTTCCTTCCCACTTTAACCCACTAGTAGTATCAAAGGTTAGCTGAACTTTGAGCTAAGCTCCTAAATGCTAAGGCAAAAAAAAAAGAAAGAAAGAAAGAAAGAAAGAAAAACCTGGTACAAAAGAAAGTCGACATTAAGAAGGCAAAATGTAGGTTCTCTATTAGTTGAATAGAGCAATCAAGGAACCCTGTGTCTGGCCAAATTTAGTCTTAGAGCATTCTAGACAAGGAATCCCAAGTGGTCTTTGGCAGCAAATGAGCATGCAGAAAAGTGGAATTCAGTTCCAGTATTTAGCCCAGTCTCTGCTGCTTTTCAAAGGTCTTTTGAGAAGAGGATAGAAGAAAAGCCACTTAGTTTGCCCAAAGCTAAATTAACTAGGACACAAGACTACTTTTCAGTTCTCCTTTGCAATAATTAAGAGTGACAATGCATTCAAAGCAACTAGTCATTTTAGTCTGTAATACACCCAAATCAGTAGCGAGCGATTTATGTTACATGATATTAATGGGAACAGCAGAAAATAGTGCCACAGGGTAAAATGTTTTAAAAACCAGAGAGGCTCTATGTTAGGGGGAAAGTGGGAGCTCTAAGACAAACAACTAAAGTATTTCAAAAGCCATGTTTCACCCGTAAAAACAACACTGGAAAAAAAAAATCAGCTGTGCAAGTCCCTTCCAAAGGGACCTCTATGGGCCTTGCTGGACTGTCATATCTGTGATGGCTGCTGCTGCTCTGGACTCATTATTGTTCACATAATTCTTAGAAAATCAGTCAAAGCAATATTAAAAAGTAATTTTTAAATGTTCAAACTATTTTTGTTTGCTTTATAACATGTTTTTTTAAATGGTTGAAAACAGATTCGTTTCCCTTGTACCAATATGCATTCATGCATGTGCACACCAGAGAACAAAAGGCCCAGTGCAGCGTGCCAGATTCCACACTGCAGTCATGACAGGCTGGGCACGGTGGCTCACACCTGTAATCCCAGCACCTTGGGAGGTCAAGGCAGGTGGATCACCCGAGGTCAGGAGTTTGAGACCAGCCTGGCCAACATGGTGAAACCGTCTCTAGTAAAAACACAAAAAAATTAGGTGGGTGTGGTGGCAGGTGCCTATAATCCCAGCTACTCAGGAGGCTGAGGCAGGAGAATCGCTTGAACCCAGGAGGTGGAGGTTGCAGTGAGCCAAGATCACACCACTGTACTCCAGCTTGGGCAACAAGAGCAAAACTCCATCTCCAAAAAAAAAAAAAAGAGTCATGACGAGGCCAGGCACAGTGGCTCACACCCGGAATCCCAGCACTTTGGAAGGCTGAGGTGGGCAGAACACTTGAGGCCAGGAGTTTGAGACCAGCCTGGCTAACATGGTGAAACCCCATCTCTACTAAAAATACAAAAACTGGTCGGGCCTGATGGCATGTACCAGTAGTCCCAGCTACTCAGGAGGCTGAGGCACGAAAACTGCTTGAACCTGGGAGGCAGAGGTGCAGTGAGCCAAGATCGCACCACTGCACTCCAGCAGGGGTAACAGAGCGAGACCTTGCCTCAAAAAAAAAAATAAAACAAAATAAAAAAAAGTCATGACAGCGACAAGTTAAAATCTGTCCTGAGTATAGACAAGGATTAATAATAAACTGGGATGGGCCTCCATCGTTCACATGAGAATGACGGTGCTCAGCCCCGTTACCGACACGACGTGGGTCTACAGTCTGCAAGGTACACAGTCAGTCAGCCTTGGTGGCCCAGATGACAGGCTTCTGCCACATGGGAGATTTCAACACTGCCAAGCTCAATGGCCGAGAGACTGAAATTCTTCTAAATGGGAATCGATTATAAAACTCATTATTCACACCCAGAAAACGTTTTTCTCCTTCAAAGCTTAGGTCACCTAACCTAAACACTCATGAAAACAAGTTTTAAATAGTTCTACTTCATTCTTGAGTAAACAAAACACCCTATAACTGGCACCTGGTGGGTACCCAACGAATATCTGATTAGATAAAAACCAATAATTATTTTTAAACAACACCTACTTCCTCAATCTGCTTCTCCAAAGCAGAAACTTGAAGCCAAGAGCATCAGCACATTCTTCTAGAACCCCAACACTGAGCAGTTCTGGGCACAACACACATCCGTCAAGTGTCAGCCTCCAATACACCCTGATGATGGAAACACCTAGAAGCCAGCAAGGAAACAACAAACAAAATGCCTGCCCTGTTCCAAAAAAAGAACATACTACTGTGTCTTACTGTGTTCATAACAAAAGGTAGAAGATGGGGAGAAGCCTTATTGGATCTAAAGGGTCACCTTCACCATCATAGTTAAATACAGCCAAATATCACAAGTAGCATTACAAAGGATGCTATGTAACTCGTTAAGTTTCTGCCATCTGGCAAGAAGCCCATGGAATGCCAGGCTCGCATTTCATCAATAGATGGTTACATACATTTATCACAATAAAAATGTTGAATAAGCAAACACTCTCCACAAGCTCCCCTCATCTTCCTGCCATCCTTTAGATTTAAGAGTTTATACATGGTACCGCCAAAGCTTAAAATGAGTTTTAGCAATACTAGATTAGGCTAATCTGAACAGAAGTATTTATATAGCATACGCAATTAAAATAGTATTAGTAGCGCCATAACTAATAACAGCAGACATTCTCATAGCACTCAAGAGAGTACAGTAAATATGCACTTTACGTTGAAGGATACTACAAACGCAGATGCAATTAAGGATTCTTCCCTCCAACAAAAGGAATATATGTCACTTGCACTGCCCCTAGAAAGAAATGAGAAAAGCAGGCCAGGTGCGGTGGCTCACGCCTGTAATCCCAACACTTTGGGAGGCCGAGGCGGGCGGATCATCTGAGGTCGGGAGTTCGAGACCAGCCTGACCAACATGGAGAAACCCCATCTCTACTAGAAATACAAAATTAGCTGGGAGTAGTGGTGCATGCCTGTAATCCCAGCTACTTGGGAGGCTGAGGCAGGAGAATCGTTTGAACCCGGGAGGCAGAGGTTGCAGTGAGCTGACATTGCGCCACTGAACTCCGGCCTGGGCAACAAGAGCAAAACTCCATCTCAAAAAAAACCAAAACAAAACAGAAAAAAATGAGAAAAGCTCGGTTAGCTAAGTCATATCTATTTCTCAGCTTCAATGTCCTTCACCCTTTCCCATCTTAGACATCTTTAAAAAAAAAAAAACTATACAAACTCCCCAATAGTCGCACAAACACCACAGGAGTGAAATCTGAGAGAAGGCTGGACATGGCTAAGTTGTGGTGGCCATCTTCCTCCTCCCCTGGCCAATCCAAGCACCTCTCAGTTGATAACTCATTAGAGAGAAGCCAGGATCTTGTTTGTTTCCATCTAGACAAGGACTGTTTGTGGTAAATCTCATGTTTTAACAGGATTCCAATTCAAGCGGGTGGTGGCATGGCATAGCATTTCATTACAAAGATGCTTTTCCCTGGTTCATTTTCTTTCTTCCAGTGAGCAAATGAAACCAACTAGGGTGGTGTTTCCAGGTTTAACAGGCTTCTGGGAGATCTACCACAAATGTTTTGGTTCTTCTAACCCACTCGTTTCTTGCAGAAGGCTCTTCAGAAGGCTGTTCCGCTAGCTGGAAGGTTTTGATCAGAGCTCTCATCTCCTCTCTCCTGCCCTCCTCCATGGTGGAAAACGACACAGGAATCACACACTGAGGACAAAAGGGTCCAGGAGTTGCAACTTCTCTTGTTCTTTCTCACCTAAGTCCTTCCGGGGAGGCTGTGTTCTCTTTGATGCAATGTGCCAGAATGTCAAAGCCTTAGTACCAAATGATTTGGGAACTGGCCATCACCTGGGGGCCTCTCTGTCACTCACAGCAGCGTTTTGCCATTGTGGAGCCCTCTAAATCAGCCTTCTGGAAGCAGTTAATCTTTGCCCATCACTGTGCCCCTGCAGTTCCCAATGCACCGCCAGTACATGTTCAGGAAATGTGCCATGGAGCAGTCAAGAACCGTTTCAAGCCTGACCTGCTAGAATACAGAGATGGTATCAAGTGTCTCACCTATCCCAGAAAACCTGATGTTCCAGGACCTCGGTAAACAAAAAGGCGAAATCAGAGTTCCAATGGGAAGTTTGCCTTTCAGCCCTGCATGGAGGGAAAGGCCGGAGGGGCGGGCTGCTAGCTCCTGTGTTAACCACTGGGAGAATTGTTCTCCATAAGGTACAAAATAAATATCAAAAGGCTTATCTGTATCTTTTCCAAAAGCAACACTCAGACCCACATGACGTCGAGCCCATAATGCCTGCCCAATCAGGGGCAGTTACAGTTTCTAGCTTTTGCCCTCGGCTACTTGGCCTGGGCCTCCTGCAAGAGAGGGGTTCTGAAGGTGGGGGGCCTTTCTGACCAGGCGGGCAGTTCGTGCTGCAGTGGAGTCCTCCGGGGGTAGAAAGTGTGGCTGACGTCATAGTTCAGGAGGCAGCTCAGAGACGCCATGTAGATGTCAGCGAAGCGTGACAGGCGCCTCAGGAAGTAGGTTGGGTTCTGGTCTGTGCGGAACAGGCTTCCAAACTGGGCGTTGAAGAAACTCTTGGTCATTTCTCTGAAGGGGCAATAAAAAAGCAAAGCAACACAGAATGATTCAAAAAGCCTTGTTTTTAAACTACTGAAATCAAAACCACTTCTTTTTCGGGAAAATAAATAAATAGGACTCATTTGAGAAAAAAGTTAGCCTAGAGCAGCCCCAAATATTAATTAAGAAAACAGTCTAGAGCCAGGTGTGGTGGCTCACATCTATACTCCCAGCACTTGGCGAGGCCAAGGCAGGTGGATCACTTGAGGCCAGGAGTTCGAGACCAGCCTGGTCAACATGGTGAAACCCCGTCTCTACTAAAAATATAAAAATCAGCCAGGCGTGGTGGCGCATACCTGTAGTTACAGCTACTCAGGAGGCTGAGGCACAAGAATCGCTTGAACCAGGGAGGCAGAGGGTACAGTAAGCAGAGATCATGCCACTGCACTCCAGCCTGGGCAACAGAACGAGACTCCGTCTCACAAAAACAAAAACAAACAAACAACAGTCTGGCCCGGGCATGGCAGGTGGATCACTTGTGCCCTGGACCACCAGTATGGGCAACATAGTGAGACCTTGTCTCTACAAAAATGCAAAAAATTTGGCCAGGCATGGTGGCATATGTCTGTAGTTCCAGCTACTCAGGAGGCTGAAGTCGGAGAACTGCTTGAGCCTGGGTGGCTGAGGCTGCAGTGAGCTGTGACTGTGCCCCTGCACTCCAGCCTGGGTGACAGAATGAGACTCTATCCAAAAATAAAAAAAGAAAAGAGCCTGCCTATCTATCCATCAAAACGACTCTGGTCCTATTTCCCCCTTAACTGTCTCAAGGCTCCAGATGCTTTTGCACGTTTCTCTAAGGACACACGCCCCATCTCCCAAACTAAACACAGAATGCAACAGCTGCTCCTGATGGTACACAGAGGAATACGGAATGCTCTCAGGAGTCTCCACTTCCCTTACCGAAAGGATCAAGACCCCCTGTTTCACAAGGTTATTGTGAGAACTGAGTAAGGTAAGCAAAATAAAAGCATGTTGTAAACTCTCAAGTGCTCAGATGGAGGAATTAAGGATTGTTTTATGTGATGTAAATCTCCCCCATCCATTACATACTTCAATGCCTCCTGGCCTCCTCAGAAGTGAGACTGTTCACCCCGTCCAAGGCCCATAAGCCCCTGCAGTCATCCTTACGTGCATGTATGTCTATTTCAACATCCCTATCATACATACACAGGATATGCACGCTCTGATGGCTGGGACCCTACAGAGTATTCCATCAAAATGAACAAATACTATTTGACTGCTAATAAGTCATTTACAAACACAGCAAAAAATAGAATCATTTACACAGCTGGGTGATAAAAGCCACTAGTTAGTTGGTAGCAGTTAAAATAAGACTCAGACAGTCAACACCCTGAGAGGGAGGAGGGCAAACTAAATGCAATACAGCTTTGGCCTCTGCAGAATCTGAGGAATGGACTCATTGTTCCCTCTCCACGCCCCATCCACCCACCCACGCACACCACCACATGAGCCCGCGAGTCAGGCTGCCCACTGCTGGGAGGCCAGAATCCCCCAGCAATCACTGCTGCCAAACCTCAGAGATGGCTGTACACAGTGCCTGGAGAAGGCCACGCACAAAGTCAGAAAAGTTCATGCAAATGGTATAAAGCATCCTCCTGGGGAAGCATGACTGTCAGTATGGGTTCCCTTAAGACAGACACCCACCAAACTTTTCTCACGGCAGGCAGGCTTTCTTTATCAGTTAACAGACTGCACATTCTTGAAAGAGCTGTGGTTACAAATAAGCACCAGGGTCGTGGGAGCCCTAAGAATTCATTGTGGGTTCGGAGCCCAAATCCAGCACTGCCCCAATAGCCACATTGTGCTGCCAGCATTATTAACAACTGGGCCACCAGCTGCCCAGATGGGAAGGTCAGGAAGGCAGGGAGGAGGAATGAGATGAAAAGGCTCCATTCTCCCAAGGCCTTCGATGGCAAGGGCGGAGGAATGACAGGGGTGATGGCTGGCCTCAAGGAAACGTCACATGTCACCAACAGCAGGTAGCCGATTCTGGATCCTGGGGGAGGCAGACATACCTGGGAGCTAAAAAAGGATGTTTCAACATTATGCCTCAGGCTGGCCCTGGGGAACAGATGTGGGCTGAGCACAGCCAGAACAGGGTGGTGGACACGCCACATTCAACACAAGCCGCTCTTACCTCATCTCCTTCCTTTCCTTTTTCCACTCCTGCAAAACCAGCTGTGACTCAGCATCTCTGTGAACCTGTAGGACGCAAGTCAATTATTATGACTGTTTTGGTTTCAAAGAAACTCATTACGAAATGAGAATTTTTTAATGTGCAGCTTTTCTAGAAATTTTATTCCTTTACATCTCAGAGGTTGGCACCTGAATGAAATAGTACATTTTTCAGACTTTCCAGTTGAAACCCTGCCTTCTTCAGGAATAAAAAATAGTTTTAAATGTCCAACATTAGAAATGTGGTTTAACAAATTAAGATGAAATATTACAAAGTTATTAAATTATCAGTAAAGACTACATATAAACATAATGCATGTGTATCCACATATGTATAACACACGTACATGATATATCCATTATGCACACGATATATCCATTACACACCTATTATATACATGTATACAAACTATGATGTAGAAATACTTAGTACATGCTACCTATTATACTTATTATATACATGTGTACAAACATCATAGTTAAGTGGAGATAGCATACTTACCCACCAATTGCAAGCATGTCAAAGTATGTGCTTACATTTGGAAATTAACATAAAAAATTATTTTAATTTGTACATGAGAATTATAAACTTTTAAATTTAATATTATATCACGTGTTTAAGTTAAAAAACAATTATTTTTTGCAAAAGGCGAGAAGGTAAAGCATCTCCATGAGAAGCAGAAGCAGAGCATTTTCTGGTGGGCCAAAATATGGGTGAAAGGCAAAAAGAAAATGCCAACTGCCCATGATCTAACGAATGGAATCTCACAAGTCTCTCTCCAAGGTTCTTATGGCTAAACAGAAACACTGAAGCCAGAATCCAAGGTGCACATGATCGCAGGGAACAGGCCGGCTCCCTGCAATTCATGACCACAGGGGTAACCTTAGAACCTGGAGGAAAATACCAAGCGGGCAAACCATCCGCTTTTGACATGGGAGCCAAGAACCTTCCGTTTATCACATCTGCTCAGTTCAACAGCTTGACTCTGAACCCCGAGGCTGCTGAAGGGACATGTAAAGGAGAAAGACCCCAGGAATCGGAGGCCAGGGATGTGTGCCCAGAGAGGGACCCTGAGCTCTGCGCCTTCACTCAGCCACGCTTCGGGCCTTACCTCCCCTGAAGTACCCAGCTGCTGGCTGGGGCGCCCTGCTGGCTGCCCTGCCATGAACCTTTCCCACCATTTATCATCTCTCTCACAGGAACAACCCTCTTGCTTCCATCCTTCCCATCAGCCATTAAACAAAAAAAGATTTCTCCCATTTAAAAAGAAAAGATTTCTCCCTGTGCCCACCCCCTTCTCCAGTTCTGTCCCCTACAAGGCCAAACTCCTTAAAACAAGAGCCTTTGGTTCTGAAATCCACTTTAAAATATTTCAAAGACGGTGTGTGTTCATTAGTTATCATTAATCTTTCAAGTGAAACCATGTACTCCAGAGTGGGTAGTCCACATTGGAAAAGACTAACCGAAGCCCCACAGGGAACCAATCCCACAGGCACTTCAGCCATCTCCATCTCCAGTGGTTGTTCATGGGCGTAATCAGCTCTTCAGGGGCAAAGCAGATTGGCCACATATCTCTGCCTTTGTTTGAGAAAGATATCACAATCTATCCAGTGCAACAGCCTACATCAGTCCAGCCACCGGCCCATTTTTCTATCAGCCTGTGAGCTTACAAGTGGGTTTTTCTTTTTCAATGCTTGGGGGGGAAAAAAACTCAAAAGAAGAATAATTTCATGGCAGGCCGTGCGTGGTAGTTCAAGCCTGTAATCCCAGCATTTTGGGAGCCTGAGGCAGGTGGATCACTTGAGGCCAGGAGTTCGAGACCAGCCTGGCCAATATGGTGAAACCCAGTCTCTTCAAAAATACAAAAATTAGCTGGGTGTGGTGGTGCACACCCATAATCCTAGCTACTCAGGAGGCAGGCATGAGAATCACTTGAGCCTGGGAGGCAGAGGCTTCAGTGAGCCGAGATCGTGCCACTGTACTCCAGCCTGGGCAACAGAGTGAGACTGCCTCAAAAGGAAAAAAAAAAAAATTCCTAACATGTAAAAATTACATGAAAGTCAAATTTCATGCCCACCAATAAAGTTTGTTGGGACACAGCTACAACCATTCATTCACATATTGTCCATAGCTGCTTTTGTGCTACAAGTGCAGAGGTGGGTAGCTGCAACAGAGCCTACAGCCTGCACAGCCTAAAATATTTACCATGTGGCCCTTTGCAGAAGCTTGCTGACCTATGGTCTAAATGTGGTCTCTGACTGGTTGGTTACCTGAGCCTGCACAGCCTAAAATACTTACCATGTGGCCCTCTGACAAAGCTTGCCGACCCGTGGTCTAAATGTGGCCTCTGACTGGTTGGTTACCTGAGAAGCGTCTACCAATGCCAGCACCACCACCGTGAACCACAGCCATTTTGGAAGGCACTTCAAGGCTAGCTAATTAAATTACAATCAATATTTATATACTTCTATTTCATTCATTAGACTCAGCTCCAAATGATGCTCTGTGAGGTCAGGAGTTCGAGACCAGCCTGGCCAACACGGGGAAACCCCATCTCTACTAAAAATACAAAATTAGCTAGGCATGGTGGCACAAGCCTGTAGTCCCAGCTACTTGGGAGGCTGAGAGAGGAGAATTGCTTGAACCTGTGGTGAAGGCTGCAGTGAGCCAAGATCACGCCACTCCACTCCAGCCTGGGCGACAGAGCAAGACTCCATCTCAAAAAATCAAAAGACAAAAAACAAATGACACTCTGCTGGCTCTGAAAAAATCAAACCCGATCTCAGAGGACCAATTTTTCTCCTCGGAAAACTGTCCAAATAATGTGCTACGTGCTCTGAAAATAATCCCCAAGGGGGAGTTCTAGAAACATCTGTCACAGGCTCAGTGGAATAACTTGTAACTTTCTAGGGGAACACTGAGCAAGAGGGTGACAGTGAGACAGGACATTGATTTGGATGTTTTTTTAGTTAGCAGCTACACACCTCTATATCCTAGTGAATCCAACTTGACAGAACTCTGTACAAACTGCCAGAACCCAAGGCGATATAGGTGTGTGGAGGTTAAGGGTCTAGAGTCGTGCTGCCTGTGTGTCGACATCAGCATCACCGTCACTAGAGCAAGTTATATCTCCTCTGTGCCTCAGGGTCTGCATCAGAAAAATGGGAGTGATGTTTCAGTCCTACTTCAAAGAGCTGCTGTGAAAATGAAATGAACTTAAAGGTTTCGGTGTCCAGAACACAGTAAGTTCTTACGACATTTTTACACAGCCTGATTCTGCCAACCGAGAACTGTGGTTCCAGAAAAGTGATCTATCTCACAGTCTCAAGTTTTCTCTCCTGCAAAATGGGGGCGGCTATGTAAATCGTAATTTCCTTTTCTTCCTTCCCTCACCCCACACCTCGTATAATTAATTTTACAAATTCCTTAATAGTCAACTTTTTTTTTACACAGGTCAGAAAAAGGAAAACAAAATAAAACAAACAAAAAAAACCTGTTTCCAAAGCGAAAATGTACTGACACCATCTACGTGCAGTTGTGTTTGTACATGTGACCAGCTGCCCGGGTCATAGAGACTTCACTGAGGGTGAGTCAAGCCTTGCCTACACCCGGATCCTCTAAACAGGAAGGCACATTAAAGCAGTGCCCTGAAGCATGGACTTTGGGACCTGCTTCAAGCCTTGCCCTGCCATTTTATGATCTCACACATAAATGATACCCAACCTCTCAAAAACTGTTTCCTTATTCTAAAATGGAACAGCTATGACTATTAAATGAGCAATGTGTATAGAGCCAGCACTCAGCACAGTGTCTGGCACGTAAAAAGTAACTATTAGTAGTGTATGACATGCACAGACTCTCAACTACATTAACTCAGAATTGACACCACATATTTTTAGTAAATCATCTCACAGACAAGCATAGCAAGCGAAACAGAATAAATCCTCATCAGAGAAGAGCCAAGAACTAATGGGGCCCAATGCATCCTGGAAACAAGGCCCAGGGGGACGTGCAGGGCCCCATGCTCTGGAATGCATGCACCTGGAGCCAGAATCTGGCCTGCCACTCACAGCCTTGCCTGATCTCACTGCTCAGCCACCCCCACACAGAGTGCCAGCTGGGGCAGGCAAGGCAATTCCCTGCCCATTTCCAAAGCCAGAGGGCAGGCATGGGCAATAGGCCGTGGCCACAGATTGCAGGTGTGTTAGCCAAGAGAGCAAGCATCTGTGCCCGTATCCTAAAAATGTCAGCACCCATGCTGAGATGGCTGTAGCCCAGGCAAGCTGGAGCCAGGGAGAAAACAAGGTGCCTCATGGAACTGGAAAGGAAAGGGGCACATGGAGAAATAAGGGGATACAGCTACAAAAGAGAGGCAGCTTCCATGGGCCAGGAAATGACTGATAAAACTGCCATTCCTCACTTACCAGCCAAAACTGGCTGCCTAACTTAACTCAAGGAAGTAACTGCCAGAGAACTCCAGTAAGCCAGCAAACTGCAGGTATTATCCTCAGAATCAACTGAGGCTGGACCCAGGGATCTTGACTCTTGCTTTGAGACTCTCTCCCGTAAGCCATGGTGCCTAGACTGAAGTGTTCGCTCCATAGGCCCCTTTATTTCACAGACGGGGAAACAGGCCCAGAATGGAGAAGTCCCACTGTAGCAGGCGCAGACAGAACCAGCACAGACTTAAGCACTGGCAAGGCCTCCTGAATCCCAGTACCCCACAGGAGAGCTCCTAGCAGGCTTCAGTGTGGAAGTGAGGATACTGGATCTTCACTGACAGAGGAATGTGAGCAAACACCTACATTTACACAGGCCCCACAAACACTGTCTAAGCAAAAGAACCCCAGTTGTTATCCTAATCCTACAATCACTGAAAATCACACTTAAGTCTCCGCTGATTTTTTTTTTTTTTTTTTATTTTGAGATGCCGAGTTGGCGAGGTCGGCTTGGAGTCCAGTGGCCGGATCTCGGCTCACTGCAAGACTCCAACCTCCCCGGTTTCACACCATTCTCCTGCCTGCAGCCTCACGCGAGTCAGCCTGGGGACCCTACAGGCGCCTGCCACCGGTTCGCGCCGGCTAGTTTTTTGTATTTTTTTAGTAAGAGAACGGGGTTGCACCGCGTGTTAGCCCAGGATGGTCTCGATCTCCTCGAGCGCGGTGATGCCGCGCCATCTCGGCCTCCCAAAGTGCTGGGATTACAGGCTTGAGCCACCGCACCCGGCCAAGCCTTGTATTTTATAACAATTAAGCAGAAAATACCTGAAGTAACTTTCTAACCTCAGGCTTCAAGAAAAAGAGAGAGAAAAAATATATCCAAACCTGCATCTGTTCCAATAACCCAGTCAAGGTCTGCAGCCAGGTCATGGTTTGAATGTATTGCTCCGTGTTCATGATTTTCAGTTCAGATCTCAACTCTGGGATAATTGCACCAGTCCTCCAGCCATGCTTTAGGGTCAAATCCTGATCACAAAGATCACGAAAAGTCAACATCAGTCTCAACAGAATCTACACTATGTCATTATTTTCCCAGACATGAGAGGCATTCATTTAATTACTTTTTGATGGTAACGGTTATTCACCAAGCTGAATTCAATGAATTACATTTAATTAAAACCAATTTGGCCCCAGCCTTCGATCATTTCATTCCAAGAAACTTTCAGATCTGGAAATAATTGCTGTGAGTCATAACCCCTGCAGAAACGCTAGGTCTGGAATCATTAACCATGGTCTGTAAAAAAAACAATGAGGTCAGGGGCAGAAAAGGGCTTGACCTAAATGCTACCAAAGGTCTTCAATTCAATTCATCCACAGACCTCTGTGTGCCAGGCCCTCTGGGTTATGGAGAACCATGGAATCTCAGACTTGGAATGATCACATACAACATAAGCATGCATGACCACATTTTCCATTCCAAATGTTGTCACCCCATATTTGACAAAAGGCCAGAATATTTAGTATCAGCTATGTCCTGGAAAATCTAAGACATATAGTCATCATACTAAATGGTCATTTTCTCATTTGGCAAATATTTATCAAGCACTACTATTTGCCAGGCCCTAAATACTGAGGATAAAACAACATACAAAAAACTGAGAAATCCCAGCCCTTGTGGAAAATACAGACAATAAATATGTAAAATACACAATGGCAGGTGGGGATAAGTACAAGGGACAAAAATCAAGCAGAATAACAGGAAAAGGAGAGGAAGAAAGGAGGTTTCCGTTTTGTACAGGGTAGTTAGGAAGACCAGGCTAATACAACGATAAGGTGGGGGAAAGTATGAAAATATGTGGGAACAGAAAGATTCTGGCTGAAGAACAGTAAGTGCAAAGGCCCCGGGGCAGGAACATGCTGGAGGGTGGCATGTTAAGAAGCAACAAGTCAGGGAACCTAGATGAGACAAAAGAGGCGGCAGAGGCAGAGGGTGTCTTCAGAGAGGTGGGCTGGGGAAGGGGAAATCCAGTGGGCAACTATAGGAACTCAGGTTTTTACTCTGAGGGAGAAAGAAAGGCTTTCAGGTTTTAAAGCTTTCTTTAAGTCTGATTTACAGTTTTAAAAGTTCAGTCTGGCTACTCACCTAAAGCCAGAATCCTAAGTCCTGTGTAAGAGTCTAAGAGGGCTTAGGATACCGCTCACCTTTACTGGTTCAATTTTTTTTTTTTTTTTTTTTTTTGAGACAGGGTCTCACTCTGTCCCCTAAGCTAGAGTGCAATGGCATGATCTCAGCTCACTGCAGTTTTCACCTTCCAGGTTCAAGCAATTCTCCTGCCTCAGCCTCCCCAGTAGCTAGGTTTACAGGCGTATGCTACCACGCCCAGATTATTTTTGTATTTTCAGTAGAGACAGGGTTTCACAATGTTGCCCAGGCTGGTCTCAAACTCATGAGTTCAAGTAATCCACCCATCTCAGCCTCCCAAAGTGCTAGGACTACAGGTGTGAGCCATCGTGCCCAGTCCACTGGTTCAGTTTCTTAAAGCCTTTGAATATTTCTCTTTCTCCTAATAATACATGAAAACCTACAGCACATTCTTTTAAATATTCCCAATGGTGGCAAACTTTCAAAGGTGGATTTTATTTATGTTTTTTGATGCACTGATAAAAGGAAAAAGAACAATGGCATTCTTTTATTATTATTTAAATGGAAAGATTATTTGATAAACTCTTTGAGTGAACTGCTTATTTCCATCATTTCCAAAAAAATATTTATCTTTTTCACAACTCTGTTCT
>NW_016811898.1:821782-830995 GCF_001698545.2 Rhinopithecus bieti
AATGAGACATTAAAAAGATGCAGCCTACCTCTAGGTTTTACAAAAGCATAAAGATGATCTTAAATATAAGATACATTCTTAAATAAAAGGTACATTCTTAAATAAAAGATACATTCTTTAGTAAGTGAGGTTAACACATCTGTACCCCAACAAAGGAAAAAAGGGCCCCTCACCGCCAGGTCACTGTATATATGGTCACCAAAATACAACACTCTGGATCCTCTCCATCCAGTAAGCTTCAAAAATTCATATAAATTACCCTGCAATCAAAGAAAATTATAGTTATTACGTTACGGCTAGAGAGCTAACCCACAGTACAAAATATTTAAAACTTTTAAAAATTGTTGTTATAACTTAAATATCAAAATATAAAGATAAAAGCACCTTCATGGGAAATCTGTACTCTATGTCAAATGCACTGTTCAAGAAGGATTTATATTATACACACCTCTCTGTAACTATCTTTCTACACTTAACATGCTGGGGCCATCTTTCCATGTCAATAAATAATCTACCATGTAATGATAGCAGCTGGGAAGTACCATGATTCCTTTCACCAATTCCCTGATGTTGGACAGTTTACATTATCTATTTTGTAAGCAACTTCATGATAAACATTCTCATAGGCAAGTTGTATTAGCTATATCTTAATAATTTTCTTAGGCTAACTTCCTAGCAGTAGAATGGCTTTATCAAAGCTAATTTTTCAAGGCCTAGAAAATATACTTATTGCCAAATCCATCAGATTGTTATATACCCACCAAGAATGCATTAATTTTTTTAAAAAAAGAACTTTAGTAACATAATAATGGTCACCAATGCAATTCATTCAAACATTTGAAAGCCTCATATGACACCAAAGTATATTAAAACTGTGCACAGGCTAGGTGTGATGGCTCATGCCTATAATCCCAGCACTTTGGGAGGCCAAGGTGGGAGGACTGCTTGAGCCCAGGAGTTCAAGACCAGCTTGGGCAAAATGGCAAGACCCTGTCTCTACAAAAAATAAAAATTAAAAATAAGCTGGGTGTGGTGGTGCATGCCTATGATCCCAGCCACTTGGGAGGCTGAGATGGGAGGATCACTTGAGCTCAGGAAGTTGAGGCTATAGTGAACTGTGTTCATGCCACTGCACTCCAGCCTGGGCAACAGGGCGAGAGCTTGTCTCAATAAAATTTTTTTTAAAAACCCACAAAATTGTGTACAACACATGTATTGTCAGAAAATAATTAGTAATTTGAGTGAATAATATGCCATGAGTAAGTGTTTCTCAAAGAGAAATTTCCAAGGTTTACTACTGGCATCTTAAATGTTACACACTATGAAAGTCATGCCTTAAATTTTGTTTTAAAAAAAACCATTCCATTTTGAGTTAGTTTAGATACTAGCATATTGAAAATATATTGACTTAAACCTAAGTTTACCACCAAGTTACAATCAGTCAGTTCACGGGAATCACTCAGAACTGTGCCAGGCACACAGAAAGCCACAGTGAACAGCAGCTATTAGCATTATTACCGACCACGAAGCAAAGCAACAAAAAGGAGACGCTGGTCATGACATACCTGCTTGTAAATCTGGCCTTTCTGTAACTTATGGATTTTATCCCAGAGTAAGACACCTTTCTCATTCATCTTTCGGAAAGGCCTAACAACAGAAACAGGAAACATTATGACATGGAGTAGTACAGGCTGTCCGCTCTATGAAATACCAGAGTTATTCACTATCACAGGAAGTAGCTCCCTGCAAAAACCTAAAAACAAAACTCCACTATCACATTCCCTGGCCTAATTCAATACATCCCCAAACTGTGTGAAGCCCAGTATCCAAAGGTGTTTCATGAAAAAAAGAATTCCTGGGGGCCAGGCGCAGTAGCTCCCTCTTGTGAGCCCAGCACTTTGGGAAACCAAGGTAGGTGGATCACCTGAGGTCAGGAGTTCGAGATCAGCCTGGCCAACATGATGAAACCCCATCTCTACTAAAAATACAAAAATTAGCTGAGCGTGGTGGCAGGCACCTGTAATCCCAGCTACTCAACAGGCCGAGGCAGGAGAATCGCTTGAACCCAGGAAGCAGAGGTTGCAGTGAGTGGAGATTGCGCCACTGCACTTCAGCCTAGTCAACGAGAGAAACTCCATCTCAAAAACAAACAAAAAACAAACAAAAAAAAGAATTCCAGGGTCATATAAATTTGGAAAACACCATGCACTAAATATGTCCCTCTTAAAAAGTTATTGACGACTCTGAAAAGCCCTGCTGTAATCAATTTTCTTTCACCCAAATTTCCCGGATTTATTTGACCATGCAGAAAACCTGTTTATAAAGAAAAGTTTACGGAAACACTGCCTTAGTGGATTTATCTGGCTTTATACCTGAAATTAAGCCACTCTAGATAACAAATCAGAAGACCGGAAGCACTAGTTTATGATGGAAATGGGGAAGGATAATGCCTCATTCCTCACCCTGACTCAGCGCTAGCCCAAAGGACCCAGGGTTTGTTTGCCTTAAGGTAAAAATAAGTGTTACCCTAAAAAAAATAATTTTTTTACCTAATTGTAATACAGAAAAACACAACGAAGAAAAGGCACACGACCCAGAATTCCAGACCCACCTTGTACTCTAAACATTTCAGTTCGTCTTTCAGTCTTTTCATGAAATTTATCTGTCTTTCATGACTATAAAATGAGATCACTTTGTGTACACTAACTTACATCCTTTTTTCTCTAATATTTTGAGCAATTTTCCAAGTGATTACATATTCTTAAATACATCATGCTTTACAGGAATACATTGTCTTTTTTTTTTTCCAAATACGTTTTGTTTTCTGGGTTTTTTTTTGGAGAGAGGGTCTCACTCTGTTCCCCAGGATGAAGTGTGGTGGCACAATCGCAGCTCACTACAGTCTCGACCTCCTGGGCTCAGGTGACACTCCCACCTCAGTCTCTCAAATAGCTGGGACTGCAAGCATGCACTGCCATACCTGATTTATTTATTTATTTATTTTTTTGAGAGAGTCTCACCCTGTCGCCCAGGCTGGAGTGCAGTGGTGCAATCTTGACTCACTGCGATCTCCGCCTCCTGGGCGCAAACGATTCTCCTGCCTCAGTCTACTGAGTAGCTGGGATTACAGGTGCATGTCACCATAACTGGCTAATTTTTGTATTTTTAGTAGAGATGGGATTTTACCATGTTGAACCCCTGACCTCAGGTGATCCGCCCACCTCAGTCTCCCAATGTGCTGGGATTACAGGTGTGACCACCTCATTTTTTAATTATTTATAGAGACAAAGTCTCCCTATGTAGCCCAGGGTGGTCTCAAACTCCTGGCTGGGCTCAAGCAATCCCCTGGCTTCAGCCTCCCAAAGTGCTGGGATTATAGGTGTGAGCCACGGCACCTGGCCCAAGTACATCTTTTTCTTTTTTCTTTTTTTTTTTGAGACGGAGTCTTGCTCTGTCACCCAGGCTGGAGTGCAATGGCGCCATCTCGGCTCACTGCAAGCTCCGCCTCTGGATTCACGCCATTCTCCTGCCTCAGCCTCCCATGTAGCTGGGACCACAGGTGCCTGCCACCATGCCAAATTTTTTGTATTTTTAGTAGAGAACGGGTTTCACCGTGTTAGCCAGGATGGTCTCAATCCCCTGACCTCATGATCCTCCTGCCTCGGCCTCCCGAAGTGTTGGGATCACAGGCATGAGCCACTGCGCCCAGCCAAGTACATCATCTTTAATGACTGCATAATCCCCTCTCATATGGCTATTCCAAATTTAACTAGGCATCCCCTACTGTAGGGCTGTTAGGTTGTTTCTGACCTCTCATTACTATAAATAGCACAAGGATGAATACAGATGGAGGATTATTCAGCTCTTACCCTAGGCTTCGAGAACAAAGACAAAATAGATATTGGAGGAGGGCGCTGAGACACCCCGCCTGCTCCATCCAGGGAAAAGAGTTCAGGACCCTGCCTCCTTACTTTTTACAAACACGGCAAAGCAGAGGAGCTCTCCGGTGGAGAGAGAGACAGGGCCCTTCTGACCACACCCCAGAATCTACTAAGAAAATGGTGAGGGCATCATATCAGTGACTATAGGGCCCCGACCTCTCCCGCTTCTTCCTCTAGGAGAGGAGTGCCTTTGAGCACTCTGACCCAGCTAGGTGCACGTTTTCCTCTGCGTGCTTCAACACTCCCAGACACCGATAAAGATTTTTATGTTGCTCCCCAAGACACTGGAAGAAACTAGCCCTGGCCTGGAGCCAAATTCCTTAAACCCTCAATAAACTCCACATCCTGACCCGCTCCTGGTGGAACATCCCTTTCTCTCCTGTGTGCCACAGGAGGGGTCTCCAAACCCTGGGCCGTGGACCACAGACCAAAACCGGCCCATGGGTTAGGAGCCAGGCCGCACAGCAGGAGGCGAGCATCTGGTGGGCGAGAGAGCATTACCGCCTGAGCTCCACCTCCTGGCTAATCAGCTGCGCCATTAGATTCTCATAGGAGCGGAACCCTATTGTGAGCTGCACAAGCAAGGGATCTAAGTCGTGCGCTCCTTACGAGAATCTAATGCCTGATGATCTCAGGTGGAACAGTTTCATCCTGAAACCATCACCCTACCCCCACAAACCTGGTGGAAAAATTGTCTTCCACAAAACCAGTCCCTGGTGCCAAAAAGGTTGGGGACCCTGTGCCAGAGGATGCACTGCAGCCCACTCTGTAAGTCGGTTCCTCTATTAAGCGCTTTAGACTGATCATCCTAGCGTTTAGTGCTTCTTTCTTTGGAATCCCAACCAGCCCCATCATGGGACGGTTTGCGGCTCTCCCATGTAGGAACTCCCTTGCCACTGTCTTTGGGATGACTCCAGCCGCCAGTAAGTGGGACAAAATACTAACAAAGCAGCAAGCCACATTTTATAGGTGTTTTTCATCACACTCTAGTTTTTCCTTCATTTTCTTGAATCTCACCCAGCATTTTTCAGTCCCTGCACATAGTTCTTGGTTTGCCACTTCTTCCTGGAGTCACTGTGACACTTGGAAAACTGGGACAAGAGGAATTTACAGCATTAACTGCAGGGCACCACACCCTGATGCTTCAAATCACCTAACAGAGAGGAAAAGACTACCTGCTTACCAGCTACAGAATTAACATGGGGGTAAAAGTGTTTCAAAAATTGCCATTATATAAATACGAGTTATTTTTTTAGAACCCTAGTGCAGTGATTCTCAACACCATGGACATTTGCGGAGAACAGCTCTTAGTGAACAGGCCTGTCCCACACGTTAAAAGATATTTTAGCGTTCCCTGATCCCTACCCACTAAGTACTAACAGCACACTCTCTCCCTGTCACAACCCAAAACTTACCTGCTTCCCCATTCCCAGGGCTACAGTGGCAGGATGATATTAAGACGTAATAGAGATTTACTCCACGTGATGCAAAACCTGTGTTGCAGAGAAGCTCTGCAAAATCCAACTGCAATTTTAAACGCACTAATGAGAGCTCTATTTAAAGAGCTACCCAACAGGCAGTTTTGTTGATGCTGTTGTTTTCTTATGCTTCACAATGTGTCTACATCTGAAGACCTAATTTACTATGTGATAATAAGTTTCGCTTTTTCATCACTGCCAATCATTTTCTTCAAGCCTACCTCATGGGTCTGAAGCAGCCCAAGTTGTACTGAGAACCATTTCGATGCATGCAAACTGTCTGTTATGTGCTCATGTCACCCTTGTTGTGATTACTTGCTAGAAGTGTTAAAATTCAAAAGCTATAATCTCACATGCTTATGATTTTGCAACTGGATTTTACCAAGGCACACCATCTATATATTCACAGCAGCAAAGGAATAAAATCTAGTCCCCTAGAAAAATAAAACACTCACCTCCGCTTATCATTAAAGAAGTTTGGCTTCTCCGCCTGAACAATGACCACATCGAACAGGTCCCTCCAGTCTTTCCCAACGATATAACTCATCCCTTTGTCCCTAGGGCAACAAGCCAGCCAGGTTAGTCTATAACACTGAAGGGATTAACTATGTTTGTAACTTTTTCTTTCCAATTTCCAACTGCTAAAACAAATGGGATACAAGGAGTGTGCCAGAAGCTAGCAATGAAACACAGAGCAACTTACACAAAGCTACTGGGGCTATTGGTGATGAGAAACATCTTCTTGCCATGATCAGCCAGTTTGGCCAACACTGCACGGGTCTGCTCAGCATAGCAGATGTACTTTTCTAAGAGCAAGAGAAAAATTCACACACAGATTCAGCATGATATTGGTCAATCTGCAAGTACTTTCTAAATGGGGGTATGGGTCCAGCACTGTCCTAGGCACAGGAGAAGGAATAAAGGCCTTAAGGAAGACGCTTTGCCCAGTGGAACATGGGTACATCTGGTGCATCAGTCACAAAGACCCTGTCTCCTCGGTCTAAGTGGAAGCAACTAAGTGGCTATAGCTGCCAGTGCCTCTCTTTTTAAGTCAGAATTATGTCAAGTTCCAGGACAAAGAGGAGACGGCTAACATGCCAGGATGCCAGGTCCTTACAGAGCACTCATGCAGCCCCTGCTTAGCACCTGGAATGCAAAGTAAAATGCCGGCATGGTTGCACAAGAAACGGAAGGCTGAAACTCTCTTTGCGATACTGCTGAGCACATACCAATGTCCGCTTCAATCGCTCTGTACATTATTCCTTTGATGTGGACGTCTCGAATTGCATCCTGCCAAAAGATACATTTTTAATCAGCGAAAATACAACTGAGATAGCCTGAGTAACAGTACAAGTGAAACGGCAGTCAATGATAACTTCTATCCCTAGAAAGTCCGACAATCCAGGCACTACACAAAATCTAAATTCTGGTCCATTTTCTCTATTTTTTTTTTTTTTGAGACAGAGTCTTGTTATATCACCCAGGCTGAAGTGCAGTGGTGCTGTCTCAGCTCAGTGCAGCTCTGCCTCCTGGGTTCAAGTGATTCTCCTGCCTCAGCCTCCAGAGTAGTTGGGATTACAGATACCCGCCAGCACATCAGGCTAATTTTTGTGTTTTTAATAGAGATGGGGTTTCACCATTTTGGCCAGGCTGGTCTCGAACTCCTGGCCTCAAGTAATCCGCCTGCCTTAGCCGCCCAAAGTGCTGGGATTGCAGGTGTGAGCCACCACACCCGGCTAATTCTGGTCCATTTTCATAGGCAGCCCCTTGTGAAAGCAAAAGTTTCCATGGTGATGGTGGCAATTTCCAATGCAATTTCAAAAGAGTGTTTGGAAGAGGTAATTTCTGTGAATAATTCCGAATAAAGTCCCACATGACACACGGTAATTTATAAGCAGTATTGTGAACAAATGATCCCAGGCCATCTGGACAAAGGGAGTTATTGCTCTTTTATCTTTGTGCCCTTTCCGTCCCTAGACCCCAATGGCAAATTCCATAACACAGAATGAGAGGCAGAGACAAACAGCTAACAGGTTTCTCCTTCTCTCTTTGGTGCCACCAGTAGGGCAACGAACTGGCAGTGAGACTGTAGCTCAGGCAGAGATGTGGTCCAGGGAGAGGAAGAGGAGGTGGTTAAACCCTCTGTGGGTTCAGGAGTGTGGCAGCATGAGAGCTGGCAGGTGTCAAAAAAGGGTCCCACTGGCAAGTGACACTGCACAGGGCTTCTATGTGGTGACATTCCTAGAGGCCTATGGACACTTTCTAGAGCCAGTAGCAGGAGACAGGGTTGTAGGCAAAATTGTGTCTAAGCCTTAGACTGTTGCTGGGAGATTTCTGTTAAGAGGGAGCACTTCTGGACTGCAATCTCAACCTCAATTACCTTTCAGCACAAGCCTGATTCAATTTCACACCAGCAGCAGAAGGCAGTAGTTAAATGCAAGTCGGACTGCCTGGCTTAAAATCAAGGCTCTGCTATTTACCAGCTGTGTGACCTTGGGCAAGCAAGTCAACCTCACTGTGCCTCGATGTCCTTATTTGTAAAATGGTAAGAATAGTGCCTACCTTGGCATTATTATGAAGATTTAGTAAGTTAACACGCCTAAAGCACTCATAAGAACAGTGCCTGGGACCTAGTAAACTCTACACAAGTATTTGTTCTTGGTGGTAGTAACACTTGCAGTAAAAACTGAGCTTTCAAATCAACATCTCGCCTTACGAATGCACAGGGCTGCTACAAGTGATTCTTAGATTTTTAAAGACAAACTGTATACACAAAAAAGAGAACAGAAACTAAATACCTATATTCAATTTGGATAATACCACACTGATATTGAGAAACTATAATTTATCCTCTATCTTAAAACCCAGGATTCATGCTGCCAAAACTTAAATTTACTTATAAATACATAGCAAAAATATTTTAGTGTGTAAATATGTATCTTTAAAATATAAAATACATATATTGATAAATATATGTTGTAACTATGTAAATACATATAAAATAATATAAACATGTTTTAGTACTAAAATGTTCATACGGCTTAAAGAACATATATAAATATATAAACGTGAATATAAAATACATAAATAAATTTATAAATACAAATGATTTGTACAGTAAGTCCTTAACATCTTCAGTAGGTTCTTAGAAACTGTAACTCTATGTGAAACAACATAAAGCAATATCATTTTTTTTCCTTGTCAACATTAACATGACACTGAAGAAAGTGACATTATTCAAGGATCTGTTGTACATGGTTTCACTTGAAGTCACGGTTGCCAAGAACCTATGGGCAACAGTAAGTATTCACATATGTTCACATAAACATTTACATTTGTCGACATCCCCCGTCCCCTAACTGGATTCTTGCATGGCTTTTGCAGGACTTTAGAAAGCCACATGGAACTTTGTGGGCAAAGAAAAAAGGCATCCCCTCTGCGCAACTACAGTGGCACAAGTCCCCCAGCCGGGAGCTTGAATATAACCTACATGATGAAGAGGCACCCTGGCCGGGCGTAGTGGCTCAAGCCTGTAATCCCAGTACTTTGGGAGGCTGCGGTGGGCCAATCACTTGAGGTTAGGAGTTGCAGACTAGCCTGGCCAACATGGTGAAACCTCGTCTCTACTAAAAATACAAAAATTAGACAGGCATGGTGGCAGGCACCTGTAATCCCAGCTACTTGGGAGGCTGAGGCAGGAGAATCACTTGAACCTGGGAGGTAGAGGTTGCAGTGAGCCATGATCGCACCACTGCACTCCAGCCTGAGTGACAGAGCAAGACTCTGTTCAAAAA